>NW_007380532.1:0-8006 GCF_000475195.1 Diaphorina citri
ATGTAATTTTTTTATCATAAAAAAAAAATATTTGTAATAAGTATTTAATGAAAATAAATATGTACCTACCTACAGTTTTCTTGTCCTTATTTACAAAAAAAAAAGTGTTATTAATTTCTTCTTTAGATGATTTAAGGAGGTAGCTAATTCTTTTGATTTCAGAACGTCTAAACGTACATATACATATAACATGTTTGTCACGATGATTTTTTTTTTTTGAAATTTCGGTGTGACGAAAAATACATGAAGCTATCTTAGGTAAGTATTTAATGAAAATAACTATGTACCTACCTACAGTTTTCTTGTCCTTATTTACAAAAAAAAAAAAGTGTTATTAATTTCTTCTTTAGATGATTTAAGGAGGTAGGTAATTCTTTTGATTTCAGAACGTCTAAACGTACATATATAACATGTTTGTCGCGATGATTTTTTTTTTTTGAAAATTTCGGTGTGACGAAAAATACATGAAGCTATCTTAGGTAATGGAGAGAAAATTTCTCTGAGCACACTCAGACACTGTTCCGGCATAGTTAGCGAGCATGTAAAAAAAAAAGATACATTTTCCTTTTGGGAACTTCAAAAACGGAACCTATTCCGATGGCGTGCCATCTTGGATTTCCAACGATTTAGCATAGGGGCTATTTCAGTTTCCAAAAGGGAACCGGTTCAGTTTCAGAAAGGAAATACACCTAAACTGTAGGCCTGGAGGGTAAAATTCTCACGCCACGCCACTGTCAGGTAACATAAATCAACAAGTAGATGTGAGACCAAGTCCACAGTATTACGTTGAATAAATTGTTGATTGTAGGTTTATTTTTGC
Source organism: Diaphorina citri (assembly GCF_000475195.1). Taxonomy (NCBI): domain Eukaryota; kingdom Metazoa; phylum Arthropoda; class Insecta; order Hemiptera; family Psyllidae; genus Diaphorina; species Diaphorina citri. The sequence continues at coordinate 821 of NW_007380532.1, forward strand.
GACGTTTTTCATTTGTCCGAACTTGCGCAGAAGCTTAGACCCAAAGAACTTTTTTTTTTTTTTTCGAGTAGCCAGATTCTCAAGAATGAGCTCTTCTTCCGTCCAACCATTTCAACATGACACTGTAGACTTGGGGGTTAAACATAATTGGACATTTAAACACTGTATAATAGAAAGGTGCTCAGAAAGAGCCTCTTTAAAAATCATAGTAAAATAATGGAACAGTAATTATTGTAGTTAAGCGTACCTACATGAGATTGTATCCAACGAATTTTGTTTCATGGTTCATTGTTTCTCTTTACAAGCCTGTCAATAAAACACAAAACAAATTGCTCACACAAAAGTTACAAATTTTTACTAGGCTTGATGATACCCAGATACTTGATACATTTTGGGTTGTGAACAGGTTTTTTATTTTATTTTGTCCGACCAAATAGTGTCAAATAAAATGAAAATACCTCTTTATTACCCAAAATGTTGAGGCAGAAAATCCTGATATGACCTTGGCAGTAAAAATGCTGCCTCTAACATGGAATAATAATAATTATTATTTGCAGCGACTATCCGTTTTTTACCAAGTTGTTACAGTCGCGTCCTTGGAACATATCGGTATATCATACCAAATTTCATCGCTTTACGACAAACCTTTCTTGAGATATTTTGTTCACAACCTTTTCAACATTTTCCACGAAATGAGGGTTAAGCAACAATTACTTTTGTTAATATCTGGATGGGTGATTATCCGATTTTTGCCAAATTGTTACAGTCGCGTCCTTGGACCATACCGGGATAGTATACCAAATTTCATTTCTCTACGACAAACCGTTTTTGAGATATTTTGTTCACAACTTTCTACTTTTTCCCATTTAAACCTGTAGTACGTACGTACGTTACGTACAGACCATGGGCTAAAAACCACTTTTTTGGAATCAGGGGACCCCAAAACGGATATTTCCACCCATTTCCCGATTTTGAAAATTTGGACCGATTGCAATACTTTCTCATTACCTTGTATAGGTTCCCTATACGTAAAGGTAATAGAAAGTAAAAAAGAAACATCTGTCCACTCATGACCTTAGTTTCACCCATCTGACCGAATGGGGTCAAGAGTAGGTTGTAATGGGAACAACATACCCAGGTACACGTCATAAAGGGCTGAGGGTGTGGTTCTGAATGAATAATTAGCTACACAAGGTAATTACCCTACAGCCCTACACCCTCTGACGCTAGTGTTTTTAGCAGTTTATACTCGTATGTAGGAATAATAAGGGTGGAATTCATAGTGACGAAAAAATTATCTGAATATAAAGTACTCATCCCGAGGTTAAAAGTCTCGTGTTAACTTTTTGGTTCATTTTGGGGTGTTTTTTAGGCGGTGGTTATAAATAGGGCTAGGCTAAGCTAGATTCGGTTTGAAAAAAAAATCAATTTTTATTTTCTTGAAAGTCGAATCTGCGATTGCGCTAAGTGCATAGTTATGAGACTGTTAACCTGGGGATAAATAAAAGTGTCCACTGGTTTGGGAATTGAGATTCTTGTTACATGTTCCCACCCTGTCTGTGTACCTGCAGTTGATGTACTTTGTGGATAAGAAATACTACAGCGACAACAATGTGTCATTGTAGGTACCATTCATCAAACTCTTAGGAAGTGGAGACCCTCGGACTGCAAAACTACTACTGGCTCGTGGGATGCTGACGAGATACCCAGGGGGTCATCATCCGATTTACAAACTCTCAACTCCTCACATAGAAGGGTTAATGGTTCAGACGTCTATTTACAATATATCTTCTAATACGGACATGCATTTGACGTAAAAATAGGGGGATGTTCCAAGAAAACACCCTTTCCAGTGGCCAAGAACAAAACATTGTCACTTACCTCTCTCAGCTCGCGAGCATTGCTGTTGCTCCACATTTAAATTCAAATGCACATCATGTATTCAAAGAGGAATGATTGAACCACTTGGCATCCGGTAAGCTTACAGAGCGGGCTGACATTTCAACAGGTCTGGATCGGGAGGTAGAAACGTAACATCCGTCTGAGGCGGGCGGGGTGCGATGTTGTTGGTCTTCATATAGGAGACAAACTGGACCGGGATCTCGGCCAGCACCTCGCGAGCCAGTCGTAGCCTTGCAGTCCGAGGGTCGCCGCCTCCCATGAACTTGTTGAATGGAACGAATTGAACGATGTCGCGTGACTGCTTGACACCATTGGCTTCCAGGGCGACAGTGTCAGCATCTAGTGTCTCCATGAGAGTGAAATCAGCGGAGCCTACCCCTACTATGATGATGGACATAGGTAGCACGGAGGCCGCTACAATAGCCTGTGAGGGAACCAAGGAACGGGATTAATGATATGGTAGCAGCCATTGAAATCGCAAGATCTAATATTATTTATTTTGTTATTTTACATATTTCTAGACATGGTCTTCACTTATTTTATTTCATCAAACAATAGCAGACATTGAAATCGCAAGATCTAATATTATTAATTTATTTTGTTATTTTATTTCATCTAACAATAGCAGCCATTGAAATCGCAATCAAGACTGCAACACACTGGCACAATATTAGACTTTGACATTGGGTCTTCGGGACACGGAAAGTAAGTAAGTAAAGATATGGTTGAACTAGTGGGTAGACCTATCTACTGTGGCGTTATTTCAGACTAAAATGCTGCACAAAAGTCCGAGTTGAAAGAAAAAAAAGTCACTAGTGAACAAGGTGGGAAATAACCAATGACGCATTATTATCCTCTAATAATTGTCGTCGTAACGTCCAATAATAGTCAAAACATTAGCAAAAAAATTATGGTTCAGAGTGTAAAGTCGCGGGTTCGATTCTCCGCGGATTTTATCCTGAACGGATAATGTTCGTTTTTGGAATGGCTGCCTTTCTCCTAACCTGTCTTCCTTCTCTCTTCGATTTCGAGACGATGAGACCTTAGCAGTTACAGTTCCCTCTGTCAAACGCCTTGGAAAAAAGAACAATAACTCTTGAGGGAAACACAATATAACTTACCGCCGAAATCGCAAGATCTAATATTATTTATTTATTTTGTTATTTTATTTCATCTAACAATAGCAGACATTGAAATCGCAAGATCTAATATTATTTATTTATTTTGTTATTTTATTTCGTCTAACAATAGCAGCCATTGAAATCGCAATCAAGACTGCAACACATTGGCACAATATTTGACTTTGACATTGGGTCTTCGGGACACGGAAAGTAAGTAAGTAAAGATATGGTTGAACTAGTGGGTAGACCTCTCTACTGTGGCGTTATTTCACACTAAAATGCTGCACAAAAGTCCGAATTTAAAGAAAAAAAAAAGTCACTAGTGAACAAGGTGGGAAATAACCAATGACGCATTGTTATCCTCTAATAATTGTCGTCGTAACGTCCAATAATAGTCAAAACATTAGCAAAAAAAAATTATGGTTCAGAGTGTAAAGTCGCGGGTTCAATTCCCCGCGGATTTTATCCTGAACAGATAATGTTCGTTTTTGGAATGGCTGCCTTTCTCCTAACCTGTCTTCCTTCTCTCTTCGATTTCGAGACGATAAGACCTTAGCAGTTACAGTTCCCTCTGTCGAACGCCTTGGAAAAAAGAACAATAACTCTTGAGGGAAACACAATATAACTTACCGCCGTGGTCTGTGGCATGTCCGTGATAACACCATCCGTCAGAATGAGCAAGATGAAGTAGGAAGATCCGTCTCGGTACGTGGCCGCGAATTTGGCAACGTGCGAAATGACGGGAGCGAAATTCGTGGGACCGCACAGTTGTACAAGTCGTATGCAATTCCTGTATGCTTCCAGAACACCTGCACATGGAGACAATCAAGGTTAGAATAGAATAGAATATACCTCGTTTATCCTGCTCGAATGAGACTAAAAAGTCCCTTTACCCCAGCAGTCCTAACAAGGTCTCGTGTATTTTATGGGTTAAACGGCATAATACATAGGTAAGGTTTACATCAAAAGGTCTTACTTAATTACAAGGAAAACAACAAAAAACAAGGTTATTTATTTGATAGGGGTTTATCGTCACTGTATACATAACTTGTTGAGATTTTTATTGACGGTGGTTTGTCTACAGTGATCCATTGGGAACTGGTGTATTCAACGTGCTAACTCCGCTGGATAAATAAGGATAATTGTTTTTTTTTTTTGCTATAATATGTAGAGAACTAAGGGAAGCTAAACAAGTTAATGGGAAAGAATCGGAATCAGTCCCGCTCCCCTCAAAATATTAGGTATACGAATTCCAAGAAATATTTGTTTTGAAAAAGTATTCCCTCAGAAACAACCTTCAAAAAATTTCAAGGAAGAAGGGGGGAAATGAAACTTCGGTTGACGGAAATTATAATCATTATGTAACTACTTAGAGGTAACGGGAAAATACGCAAGCAATGCATATTATTGTGACGAAATCGTGATGTCTTTTTCCAAGAGTTTCCATTTTTCTGTTTCCTGCAATTTCTCTGTTACATAACTTTAATAAAAATGACTTAAAAGTCAATTCCTGACAATTGCTAACAACAAATGAAAATGAGCTTGCAAAATATCGCGTGGGAACACAAATGGAGGCGTGAACGTCGTGAAAATGAAACTTGCCTCATTGACTTAAAAGTCAATTCCTGACAATCGCTAACAACAAATGAAAATGAGCTTGCAAAATATCGCGTGGGAACACAAATGGAGGCGTGAACGTCGTGAAAATGAAACTTGCCTCATTAGGGAACTTTGTTAGGAGGGAACTTTATAACGAAATTGTTATAAACAAATAAAAATCTTCCAGCAATAAAAACTTCTTTTGAAGTAAAATTGAAATTTTTTCCACTTCACTGAACCGTATTTTTCAACCCAGACAATTTTGGGAATTTATCAATCTTCATCATTGGGAAGAGTTTTGAAATTTTTTCCACTTCACTGAACCGTATTTTTCAACCCAGACAATTTTGGGAATTTATCAATCTTCATCATTGGGAAGAGTTAAAACAATAAAATCCAATATCACACACAGGTATTTCCTAAGAAATGATTTAAGCAGGTACTTTATTGAGCGGCTAAAAGGCGTCAGGCTTCCTGGGGCTGAAAAGTCCCTTTGCTTTTCAGAAGTTTAGTTTCACCTCGGCAGTATATGTACATCTAGAAATGACTTAAGTAAAGTGTGTTCAAACATAGTCAATCGGCGAGGAGTATCTATGTTGTCGAGACAGTGTGGACGGTTCAGTCGACATCGATCGACGGCCGGTCGACTATATCCGGACACACCGTTGGACTTTTTTTAGCTAAAAGGCGTCAGGCTTCCTGGGGCTGAAAAGTCCCTTTGCTTTTCAGAAGTTTAGTTTCACCTCGGCAGTATACATCTAGAAATGACTTAAGTAAAGTGTGTTCAAACATAGTCAATCGACGAGGAGTATCTATGTTGTAGAGACAGTGTGGACGGTTCAGTCGATATCGATCGACGGCCGGTCGACTATATCCGGACACTCCGTTGGACTTTTTTTTACTATTATCTCCCATTTATCATCAATCTTTTTACATTAGTAATGCCACTACTGGTCCCTACTTGATTAAAGTACCTTATGCACGATATAATTTCTTACCTGCGACTCGGTTACAGTATCGATCGACGGCCAGTCAACTATATCCGGACACACCGTTGGACTTTTTTACTATTATCTCCCATTTATCATCAATCTTTTTACACTAGTAATGGCACTACTGGTCCCTACTTGATTAAAGTACCTTATGCACGATATAATTTCTCACCTGCGACGCGGTTACAGTAGGGACTGGCAGGATTCATATTGACAAAGAACTCGTGAGATATTTGCCCATCCGGGGGAATCTTGGCACCAAACCCAAGCACGGGAAACATCTTATCCGAATCGTAATCCTCTATGATGGAAGGCGATCGACGGCCGGTCGACTATATGCGGACACACCGTTGGACTTTTTTTACTATTATCTCCCATTTATCATCAATCTTTTTACACTAGTAATGCCACTACTGGTCCCTACTTGATTAAAGTACCTTATGCACGATATAATTTCTCACCTGCGACTCGGTTACAGTAGGGACTGGCAGGATTCATATTGACAAAGAACTCATGAGATATTTGCCCATCCGGGGGAATCTTGGCACCAAACCCAAGCACGGGAAACATCTTATCCGAATCGTAATCCTCTATGATGGAAGGGAGAAATATCTACCTAATATAGTTACCTACCTACTCTGGAAAAAGAAGAAAAAAATGTTGGAAAGCTGAGACTGAAGAGCTATTTATTTCTGGTCACGGGAAGGAAGAAATAGAGAACGTCAGGGATTAAAAGTTTATAATCCGTTGCGTATGGCTCTTGTATACTTAAGTAGGTTCTCCTTGTCCTAAGCTTGCTCGTAACAGTTGTAACCATGGGAGCTAATGTAGTGAAGAGAAGTAGGGTCCTGGGGATTGCCGTTCGAACCTGAGGAAAGAAACATGTTCAGACTTTAAGAACTTCAAAAGGTTGGGGATGAAACATTTTTTTTTTCCTCCAAATGCAAAGAAGATTGAAGATGAAGACAAAGGTCGTAGGATTAAACAAGACTTTGGATTAAGATTTTTGGCACCAAACCCAAGCACGGGAAACATCTTATCCGAATCGTAATCCTCTATGATGGAAGCTACGGCTAGAATCGCTTGCTCGTAACAGTTGTAACCATGGGAGCTTATGTAGTGAAGAGAAGTAGGGTCCTGGGGATTGCCGTTCGAACCTGCGCTTGCTCGTAACAGTTGTAACCATGGGAGCTTATGTAGTGAAGAGAAGTAGGGTCCTGGGGATTGCCGTTCGAACCTGAGGAAAGAAACATGTTCAGACTTTAAGAAATTCAAAAGGTTGGGGTTGAAACATTTTTTTTTTCCTCCAAATGCAAAGAAGATTGAAGATGAAGACAAAGGTCGTAGGATTAAACAAGACTTTGGATTAAGATTAACCTATCAGATTGTCAATCCCTAAGTATTGGAATTATTTTAATCTCAAGCCAAAGGCTTATGACATCAAAAATATATTTTCAGCTTAAAGTTCCCACTTGTCGTGAGTTTCATCCAATTTTTTTTTCCAAATATCCTGTAGCCTGTAGGCAATATAATTTAAATGGAGAAGTGGTAACTATAAAACTGAAATTTTTG
>NW_007380532.1:8315-22820 GCF_000475195.1 Diaphorina citri
CAAGAATAACTCGAGTTTTGTTACAGTTGCACCTCATAATTCTATTGACTTTGTGGTACCATGGTACTGAAGAGGACAACACCCTGAAGCTTTTAAGCTCTTTCTTGTTCTCTTCTGAGTAAACTACACTAGTCTCAATATTTTCATTGTTTACTCTTTTTTACACAGGGAAACATTAGGCCACTGGCTTTACAACGTTGAAAAACAAAGAAGAAGTAACAGAAAGTACTCTGAAATAGCATGTGAAAAGCACCAGTTCGCAGCAAATCGTTGAGGTTAAGTAACGTTATGCGTGGTTAATATCTGTGCGGGTGACCATTTGGAACACGACATGCTTGTAGCTACATATTTTTTCAAAGGAACTTTAATTGTGTTAATAAAAGCACCAGTTCGCAGCAAATCGTTGAGGTTAAGTAACGTTGTGCGTGGTTAATATCTGTGCGGGTGACCATTTGGAACACGACATGCTTGTAGCTACATATTTTTTCAAAGGAACTTTAATTGTGTTAAGCATAAATGCTTGTCACAAAATGTCGTTCCCCTCAATACACTACGCTAAATTTTGACATGGACTCGAACCACCAACCTCCACAAAGTTCACCGTGCTAATGCTAACCATTACACCACTGAGGATAGTAAGATACGAGATATTCATTTTCTTAAATAGGAGTCTAATGTTGGATTTCCTCTCCTCTCAATTACAGAATTGTTGAAATGTTGGATTTCACCAAAATTTATTCAGTCATTAGAACTCCTGTTAAGCTAACAGCCAGTTAAGTTCCATTTAATTTGTATTGGCTTAACAGGTTGGATTTCACCAATAGTTATTCAGTCATTAGAACTCCTGTTAAGCTAACAGCCAGTTAAGTTCCATTTAATTTGTATTGGCTTAACAGGGCTGTTAAGCTAACGGACTGTTTGAAGCTGGAAAGAAGGTTGGTGAAATCCACGATAAAAGTGGTTTGGAATATTTACCGGTAAAATCGATGGCTATGGAACAATGCAGCTGAGTTCCACCCTTGACATAGTCCATGAATGAATGTACGGGTCTGACTTCGTAGAAGTCTAAATGAACTTCGCCTGAATCTGTGTACGCGTGCTTCTTCTTTGCCTGGCAAACAAACGAATAAGAATGTTCGCACACAATAATAATAATAATAAAAAGATAAGATTTGAATAAATATCTGACTTAATCTAGAAAATCTTGCGTTAGAAAAAAAGATGAAAATGCATAATGCTAGCCAATTTAGTTTGGAAAATAGCGGGTCTGCCTTGTAAAAGCTAGGTCGCGGGTTGGATCTTTTTAATTTCGGAAGGTTAAGTCCTCCATTGTTACAGTTCTTTCTGTCAAACATATTGGGGGAAAAAATGCATAGGGAATAGGAATCAGTCCTCACTTTGTTTGTTTGTTTTTTTGTTGTTTTTTTTTTTTTTTTTAATACTTGAAAGAGGCCACGGGGGTGTCGAAGTCTTACCAATTTCTCCGGATGAATACACTTGTACCGATTGGCCTCTCCAGGGCCGGAGCTCAGAGCGGCCAGAGTAGTATGGAACTGGCCAATGAGACTATGCTTGCCCGATACATTCCAGTCGTAACAGATGATCTTCAGGTTGCGATGGTAGTCCCCGTTGCACAACGTACGAATTGGGATTGAGAACCGCTTCCATTTGGGATTTAGATTGTACTTGACGACCTACGGGAAGAAATTAAATGTCAATACTTTTTTATTTGACTGGGCTTTTTTATCCTTACAATACCTCCAGAAGAGAGAACTATCTTTCTTGAGGTTTTTTGTCATATCCTGTAAATATTGTGTGTAGTTATTTTTTATTTGCTTTTTGCAATTTTTTCGCAACTGATTGTACTCTTGTTGTTGATTTGGAGTTTTATTTCTTATTTTACGAATTCTTTCTTTTCTTTTAAAAAGTTTTTTCGTTTCATATTTCCACCAATTTGGGAAGTTCTGATAAAAGATGCGAATTTGTTTCTTAGTCATAGGGTCTTGGTCATTATTTTTACTTACTATTGATTTTGGGGTGGTGTTCTCATTTTCCACCAATTTGGGAAATTATTATTTCGCTTTTTTGTAGAAAAGGATGGAATATTTTCTTTTAATATTTTATTAATTTCACTGTAAAAAATCTCGAATTTACTGTTAATATTTGTATTGGGTTCCTTGTGTAATAGTTGCATCCAATTAACCTGGGATATTTTCTGTGAAAGTACCCAGAAGTTAGCTTTTTTAAAGTTTAGGTTTGGCTGAGAATGGTTAGGCAAACTATTATTAAAGTATTGGGTAACCTTATTAAACTGAATGGTTATTTCTAATGGCGGGTGAGCGTTGACTTCTTGAACTAAGCCCTACATTGGATCTTCGGGACACGGAAAGTAAGTAAGTAAGTAAAGATATTGTTAAACTATTGGATAGACCTCTCTACTGTGGCGTTATTTCACAGTAAAATACTGCACAAAAGTCCGAGTTGAAAGAAAAAAAAAAAGTCACTAGTGAACAAGGTGGGAAATAACCAATGACACATTGTTATCCTCTAATAATTGTCGTCGTAACGTCCAATAATAGTCAAAACATTGGCAAAAAAATTATGGTTCAGAGTGTAAAGTCGCGGGTTCAATTCCCCGCGGATTTTATCCTGAACGGATAATGTTCGTTTTTGGAATGGCTGCCTTTCTCCTAACTTGTCTTCCTTCTCTCTTTGATTTCGAGACGATAAGACCTTAGCAGTTACAGTTCCCTCTGTCAAACGCCTTGGAAAAAAGAACAATAACTCTTGAGGGAAACACAATATAACTTACCGCCGTGGTCTGTGGCATGTCCGTGATAACACCATCCGTCAGAATGAGCAAGATGAAGTAGGAAGATCCGTCTCGGTACGTGGCCGCGAATTTGGCAACGTGCGAAATGACGGGAGCGAAATTCGTGGGACCGCACAGTTGTACAAGTCGTATGCAATTCCTGTATGCTTCCAGAACACCTGCACATGGAGACAATCAAGGTTAGAATAGAATAGAATATACCTCGTTTATCCTGCTCGAATGAGACTAAAAAGTCCCTTTACCCCCAGCAGTCCTAACAAGGTCTCGTGTATTTTATGGGTTAAACGGCATAATACATAGGTAAGGTTTACATCAAAAGGCCTTACTTAAAGCAGTCCTAACAAGGTCTCGTGTATTTTATGGGTTAAACGGCATAATACATAGGTAAGGTTTACATCAAAAGGTCTTACTTAATTACAAGGAAAACAACAAAAAACAAGGTTATTTATTTGATAGGGGTTTATCGTCACTGTATACATAACTTGTTGAGATTTTTATTGACGGTGGTTTGTCTACAGTGATCCATTGGGAACTGGTGTATTCAACGTGCTGACTCCGCTGGATAAATAAGGATAGGTAATTGGTTTTTTCTTGCTATAATATGTAGAGAACTAAGGGAACCTAAACAAGTTAATGGGAAGTAACTTGTTGAGATTTTTACTGACGGTGGTTTGTCTACAGTGATCTATTGGGAACTGGTGTATTCAACGTGCTAACTCCGCTGGATAAATAAGGATAGGTAATTGGTTTTTTCTTGCTATAATATGTAGAGAACTAAGGGAACCTAAACAAGTTAATGGGAAAGAATTGGAATCAATCCCGCTCCCCTCAAAATATTAGGTATACGAATTCCAAGAAATATTTGTTTTGAAAAAGGATTCCCTCAGAAACAACCTTCAAGAAAATTTCAAGGAAGAAGGGGGAAAATGAAACTTCGGTTGACGGAAATTATAATCATTATGTAACTAGAGGTAACGGGAAAACACGCAAGCAATGTATATTATTGTGACGAAATCGTGATGTCTTTTTCCAAGAGTTTCCATTTTTCTGTTTCCTGCAATTTCTCTTTGCAACCAATTAACCTGGGATATTTTCTGTGAAAGTACCCAGAAGTTAGCTTTTTTATTAAAGTTTAGGTTTGGCTGAGAATGGTTAGGTAAACTATTATTAAAGTATTGGGTAACCTTATTAAACTGAATGGTTATTTCTAATGGCGGGTGAGCGTTGACTTCTTGAACTAAGCCCTGTTGCAACCAATTAACCTGGGATATTTTCTGTGAAAGTACCCAGAAGTTAGCTTTTTTAAAGTTTAGGTTTGGTTGAGAATGGTTAGGCAAACTATTATTAAAGTATTGGGTAACCTTATTAAACTGAATGATTATTTCTAATGGCGGGTGAGCGTTGACTTCTTGAACTAAGCCCTGAGGGGCTCGTTCAAGTTTTATGTCTGCTTTCCTCTTTCTAGATTTTGTATTTTAATTTTCTTTTTTCAAACCATCAAAAGCACAATGTACTTAGAGCTGAATCCTCCTCGTCTAAAACTTTAGCGTGATACCTAAAGTTTGTGTCGGCTGAGGAGGAATCAGCTCGGGTCCATGGCATTCATTTCAATCGTGATCTTCCCTTTTTCAACACTTTCTTCTTTCCCTATGCAGTTCAATAAAAGGGGAAAGTTGTTTCTTTTTCTTCATAGGGACAAAGTGCAATAGTGGGACCTTTAAACTTTGGCTTTCTCCACACAAGCAAATGCATCAGAAAACGTTCACATTGTAAGCGATAGGCCGCGGGTTCGATTCTCGCCCGGGGCGGATTTTATCCTGAACAGGTAATGTTCGTTCTCGGAACGGCTGGCTTTCTCCTATCCTGTTTTCCTTCTCTCTTCGATTTCGGGACGATATGACCGTGGCAGTCACAGTTCCGTTTATCAAACCTCTTTAAAAACATACGTACAGACCATGGGCTAAAAACCACTTTTTTGGAATCAGGGGACCCCAAAACGGATGTTTCCACCCATTTCTCGATTTTGAAAATTTGGACCGATTGCAATACTTTCATTACTAGTATAGCTCGCTATACTGGAGTAATAGAAAGTAAAAAAATCGAGTTATAATCAGCAAATAAATAAAGGGACGTAAAATTAATATGAAAACTCACCTCGGTTTTATGTACAAGAGAAAATTCGTAGTTGTAATCAGCAAATAAATAAAGGGACGTAAAATTAATATGAAAACTCACCTCGGTTTTATGTACAAGAGAAAATTCGTTGCTCTCCGTCGACTTGTAGATCTCGAGGAATGGGTCCGACTTGCCGAAGAAGTCCTTCTTGTCTAGCTTGTGTCCGCTAAACTGTAGGACCACCTCGTCCTTAAGCGCCGCCAATTCCTCTGCCACCACCAGAAGCCAACTGCGGCCTTCACCGTGACTAGCTATGCCCTTCGTTCCCAACTGAAGCTTCACCTGAAATTCAATTGAAAATTGGTTCTTTTGACAAGAACGAATAAGAGTAAAAAAATTCAAAAGGAATTGTATTTTAATTTTCTTTTTTCAACCCATCACAAGCACGATGTACTTAGAGCTGAATCCTCCTCGTCTAAAACTTTAGCGTGATACCTAAAGTTTGTGTCGGATGAGGAGGAATCAGCTCGAGTCCATGGCATTCATTTCAATCGTGATCTTCCCTTTTTCAACATTTTCTTCTTTCCCTATGCAGTTCAATACAAGGGGAAAGTTGGTTCTTTTTCTTCATAGGGACAAAGTACAATAGTGGATTTGTATTTTAATTTTCTTTTTTCAACCCATCACAAGCACGATGCACTTAGAACTGAATCCTCCTCGTCCAAAACTTTAGCGTGATACCTAAAGTTTGTGTCGGCTGAGGAGGAATCAGCTCGGGTCCATGGCATTCATTTCAATCGTGATCTTCCCTTTTTTAACATTTTCTTCTTTCCCTATGCAGTTCAATACAAGGGGAAAGTTGTTTCTTTTTCTTCATAGGGACAACGTGCAATAGTGGGACCTTTAAACTTTGGCTTCCTTCATACGCGCAAATGCATGAGAAAACGTTCAAGAATGGTGAAGCTATAGTTCATATGAGACTGCACATTAGGTACATAAATATCGATTAGTACAATCTACTCCTCTTCCTCTAACAAACAAAAGCTATTTATTAATGCGTTTACTTTATGCAATTTTCAGTGGTTAAGGTGGGAAATGGTACAATGCCAGGCAATGTTCCATTTCCTTACTATTCCCAACCACTACCACCATAAAAATTGTGAAAGGAACATACCTACACATTTACTTAGGGAAACTTTTGGAAATAGAACCTGTTCTCTTTTGGAAACTAAAATTGTGCCTGCACAAAACCATAGGAAATCCATGGTGTGCTATATAAGAATCAGTTGTTTTCAAAAGTTTCCAACAGGGAAAATAACCTGATGTTTGCAAAGTTCAAAGTTTCAAATCATTTAGAAGAATAGGCCACTAACCATGTGCCTTAAGTGACTTGACTCTGATACACAATGGAAACATTTGTTTAATGACAGTTGAACAAATGTTTCAATCTGATTGGCTGAAATTTTTGGAATTTTTAAAAATCAACCAATCAGATTGGTTAATCTGAGAGTTAAACCTAAACCAAGTTCAACTCATTTTGTAGCCCCCTTGACAGAATGTTGAGAAATATTCTTTTGTGACTCATGTTTGTTTCTGATGAATTTTGACGCTGGTGTGTTTGACACTAGGCATTACAAACAACTTCACACTCACCAATTCACTCAACAAACGGAAAAAATGTTGTACCCGCATACCATTTTTGAATATCATAGCAGTTTGAGGAATCAGAACAATGCATGCAATTCTGTCTGAAAAAGTTTTCTGAAGGGTATCCAAAGCAAACCCTCTGATGAGACCTTAGTAGTTACAGTTCCCTCTATCAAACCTCTTGGGAAATATTTATACTACATACCTATAATTCTCTATTTAACCCTCTGATAAGTTTTATTAAAATAAAAGAAATAAAATGGAAATAATGAAGATCTTGAGGGATAATTACCTGCATGATAGAGTCAACTCAACTTCCGTGGTAGGTTGTGATGCAACAGTTCCTGGGGTAAAAGTACTCATTTTTCTTTACTACTTTCAAACACTAGTCAAATCTAATAAAATCACTGAGTAGGTTGTGATGCAACAGTTCCTGGGGTAAAAGTACTCATTTTTCTTTACTACTTTCAAACACTAGTCAAATCTAATAAAATCACTGGGTACATTACCGTCACTAAACTGCACATGTCGTCTCGTGTAGGGGTTTTGGTTGAACAGTTTGACTCCATTATGATGGCTCGGTATACTGGAGTGAGGTCGAGGGAATGAGTTACAGCTGGAGTTAGGGAACAAGGGGAGCCTATCAGCCGGTGCGGGGCTGGGTGGGGCATGACTACTATTAGCTGGCATGGTGAGACAGTGCTGATTGTACGCGGCATAGTTCGTCGTCTGTAAAAATAAGAAATAGAAGAAAATGAAGGAACCGACCTCTGTTATGTACCTAGTGGTTTTCGCGCTGGACTTTGAATTTGGAGGTTGGTGGTTCGAGTCCAAGACATGTCATAAAATTTATCTAGGTGTAAACGATATTTGTGACGAGCATTTAGTATGCTCATCACAAAATCACTGGCACAGGTAAATAATTTTAGATTACTTTTTTAGAAAACCTACAAGTTATGAAAATTCTATCTAAATCAACTAGAAACTGCACTAATTAAAATACGATTTGGATTAGTTTTAGGAACAACAGGTAATTTGGACACTAGCATGGTAGAGTAATATTTACAGTATTTTCCTCATGAGGACTTTGTACCCAGCTGGCTCAAGGCAAAATAACTTTTTTCTTCCTCTTTTTTCCAAAAGAGTCCTAGGAAAATGAAAACTTTGAGCTTTTTGATCGATAAATTTTATTTGCGCAACTCGTCAAAAGTGTCAAAATCAAAAGCAAAACTGCAAAAATTTTCTCGGAAAAATAAGGGCTAGGCAATCGTTCATTTTGAAATTTCGCGGGGTTGATAAAAATCCATTTTATAAACAAGAGCCTTTCACACGGCGTACCATTTATAAATGTAATGCATATTGCATACACATACGTATTTGTAAGGCGGTAGGTTGCTATCTATAAGTTAACAAAAACTTATTCCATTGGCATTTATTTATTGAATAGGATCTTCTAAGGTGCTCACTTATCATCTGGATAAATTGTCTGCATAATTTCCTAACCCATCCTGTATTATTCTACCTTAGGACAAGGAGAACCTACTTAAGTATACAAGAGCCATACGCAACGGATTATAAACTTTTAATCCCTGACGTTCTCTATTTCTTCCTTCCCGTGACCAGAAATAAATAGCTCTTCAGTCTCAGCTTTCCAACATTTCGTCTCATAACTGGGACGTTGAAATATTTCATTACATAACCGCGGGAATGTCCATGTCCACTAGCCATTTTCGAATTTCCATTTCTCATAGTTCAAATAATGTTATTACAGGAGACGGATAATAAAATTCCATACCTATCTTGGCTGGGATTGAATTCTCCTGAATACCAGGCAAACCACCGAATCAGTTTTTTTTTTCAATGGGAGTTATGCTAAGTTCTATTGTTGTTATCATAACTATTGCACTGTAGTCACAGTCTCATAGTTAGAAAATATAGGTACCTAGCAATAAACACGAGGGAGGAAAGAGAACTAATTGAAAAAGACGGAAAACGGTAAACTTTTTCTCGAAAGAAGGTAAAAAGTCATTTCCCTCTGTTTACCCCCTGAACTGCCTTATACCTACCTTGGCTGGGATTGAACTCTCCTGAATACCAGGCAAACCACCGAAGCAGTTTTTTTTTTCAATGGGAGGTAAGTATGCTAAGTCCTATTGTTATCATAACTATTGCACTGTAGTCACAGTCTCATAGTTAGAAAATATAGGTACCTAGCACTAAACACGAGGGAGGAAAGGGAACTAATTGAAAAAGACGGAAAACGGTAAACTTTTTCTCGAAAGAAGGTAAAAAGTCATTTCCCTCTGTTTACCCCCTGAACTGCCTCCATTCAAGTCAAACGTTGCCAGCACATAGCTGACACACTTAGAACAGTTATGACAAAATGTTAGTAAGGGAAAATTACATCAAAACGTCTTGTCATAATACCTCCTGTCTCCTTACAGTCCTTACCACCCTCCACTTACCCACTGTTAGTCCTTCTCACCCTCCACCTACTCACTGTCATTTCTTACCACCCATCTCCTCCTTCATCTGTCACTCATTTTCCTCGCACAATATTCAATAATAAAAGCGTCAACTTTTTTTTTTTTTGCTGAAAAAGTCTTATACAGTGTGAACTATGAAAATGAACACTTAGGAAACAGTGCGTTAAACACAATAATATCAAAGTTAGTAGTTTGAACTCTATGATTGTCCTGTAGGGAATTGAGAAAAATGTACCTGATTTAAAAGTTCTTTTTTGTCTGGATTCGAAAATAGCATTTATTCTCTGTCTTTAGTGCATAAGTGGATAGATAGTTCACGCGCGTGAATATGAAACATAAACAGAAGGTGTTCAAAGATGTTTGTCAGTAACACAATAATATCAAAGTTAGTAGTTTGAACGCTATGATTGTCCTGTAGGGAATTGAGAAAAAGGTACCTGATTTAAAAGTTCTTTTTTGTCTGGATTCGAAAATAGCATTTGTTCTCTGTCTTTAGTGCATAAGTGGATAGATAGTTCACGCGCGTGAATATGAAACATAAACAGAAGGTGTTCAAAGATGTTTGTCAGTCAGTAAAATGTGTAAAAATACATAACTACAAGTGTCAATAATTTCAAACAGTACAGGTACACCAACTTACTTATGTACTTTGAATTCTAAAATAACAAAATATGAATGTGGTGGGGCCAAGGAACTACATCAACGGGCGAGGTGACGAGGTCATTTTCAACAACAAACAAAGTAAATTACTTACCTTAACACATTTTTCTTATGTGGTAAAATAGTTATATTCCATACCTGGAGAGATAGAACAGAGGAGGGAATTTGTTTTAGAAACAAAAAGATAGAACTAAATTTAAACGGAATACATAGGTAAGATATTTTGTATTGATACATACGAGTAAGTATCTATGTATCTACATGTCAAAAATAAAGAAAAGGTCTGATACTAACTCTACATTAACCTACATATGTTTATTAATAATTAATAAGTACTTTGATAACGGCGCTCAAATAGATAGAGAAAAAGTGTCTAACTAAAAATACTTTGAATTACGAGTATTGTAGATGGAATAGAATGTAATGTAGTGTATAACTATAGTCAAGAATTTATGTAAATTATTATCGATGAAAAGTCTATTGTAAAAATGAAAATAAAGAGGCATTTTCCAGCCGTGAAATGCATTGGATTTTGGGGTTCAAAATAATAAAATTATCTCCGGGCTTACAATCTGAATTTAAATCTGGTTCAAGTTAAACAATCAGATCGCTTAACCTAATAGTTCAACTTAATCCAAATTTAAACACTGATTGTGGTCCACCTTTAACGTAAAAAAATCTGGTAAAAAAAGCATATTTTTTTTATATATCTATAAATGATAAATTACATAAAAAATGTTAAATTCATAAAAATTTAAAAAAATACCTGCAAGAAAATTTACAAACACTTTACAAAAAAAAGAAGATGTTTTACTCCTTTACGCAATCTTATTTACAATATTAACCCCTTAGAGTACCATTTAATTTTCGCAAAGTGTCTCCCAAAAGTACCATTTTTTTTTTTCTTTGAATATGTTCTAAATTTCATGCTGATATCAAAACTTAAAAAAAAAAAATGTTTCCGATTGCCGAAACCCCTTTTTTTGGCCATTTTCAAAAAAAAAATTGCCCTAATGTCCTATGTTAAAAAAGTGTATTGGAGCAAATAGTACTGGAAAAGATACTTCATTTAGGTTTTAGGGCATACATAAAATCTTGTAGATAATGTAGGTATTCAATTGAAAATTTAGGATATGTCGCACTTCTTACCTCTCTGCAAGGAGAAGCTCCGCCACTGCGGCGTGGTTTTGGGGGATCCCGCTCCGTCCCGGGCCAGATTATCGACACTGGTCGACCTCAGGGTTCGCTGTCCGGCCGAGTCCCGGCTCGAGTTGGAATGCACGCCACTGGATGAGGTCTCGCTATTGTTGGAACCCCCGGAGTTGGGCGGAGAGCCGCCACTGCCTTCAGAGTCGGAGCCACGGGGCGTGAGATTTTCTTCGTGCGGCATACCGGAGTCTGTACGCCGGAGAAACTGGGCGCTCAGGGATTGCTGTGAGAAAAAACAGAAGTGAGCAAAAATTCTTGGCAAATCAAAAATGTCATTTAAGTGAGGTGAGGGTGAGAAAAAAATATAATATTTATACATGTGTACATATTTAATGTGGTAATATACACAAGGAATTATATTCGTAATTATTATCTCAAATTTACATTCAAGAGCATACTCGTATAAAAACGAAGACATTTTTTTTTTTTTTTTTTTTTTTTTTTTTTTTGCTGTGAGAGAGAAAACAGAAGTGAGCAAAAATTCTTGGCAAATCAAAAATGTCACTTAAGTGATGAGGTAAGGGTGAGAAAAAATATAATATTTATACATATGTACATATTTAATGTGATAATATACACAAGGAATTATATTAGTAATTATTATCTCAAATTTACATTCAAGAGCATACTCGTATAAAAACGAAGACTTTTTTTCACAATTCGCAAAGATTAATGCCTACATTTCCCACAGTATTCTCATTATTGGTATTAAGTAATAAATTTTTTTCCACATTAGTTAGTAAAATTTGAAAAAAAAATAAATAAAAATAATAATAATAATAATAACAAAGAAAGTGATTGATTCACGGTACCTAGATTCACAAAGAAAGTGTTCAAGGGTTGGGGGTGATAAAAATTAAACAAATTTGTTTTCCAAAGTTTCAAATCATTTAGAAGAATAGGCCACTGACCATGTGCCTTGAGTGACTTGACTCTGATACACAATGGAAACATTTGTTCAATGACAGTTGAACAAATGTTTCAATCTGATTGGCTGAAATTTTTGGAATTTTTAAAAATCAACCAATCAGATTGGTTAATCTGAGAGGTTCAATGACAGTTGAACAAATGTTTCAATCTGATTGGCTGAAATTTTTTCAACCAATCAGATTGGTTAATCTGACCGTTGTATGTATGAAATCTAAAGATAAACTTAAGTTTAACTTAATACGAACAATGTTGCCAATTTCATGTCATTTCTTGAGATAACTGGCTAGATTTCATGAAATTTGGCAAGATTTGCATTTCAAGTTAAACTTAAGTTTATCTTTAGATTTCATACATACGACGGTGAGAGTTAAACCTAAACCAAGTTCAACTCATTTTGTAGCCCCCTTGACAGAATGTTGAGAAATATTCTTTTATGACTCATGTTTGTTTCTGATGAATTTTGACGCTGGTGTGTTTGACACTAGGCATTACAAACAACTTCACACTCATCAATTCACTCAACAAACGGAAAAAATATGTTGTACCCGCATACCATTTTTTAATATCATAGCAGTTTGAGGAATCAGAACAATGCATGCAATTCTGTCTGAAAAAGTTTTCTGAAGGGTATCCAAAGCAAACCCTCTGACCTTATTCTCAAAGGGCAGAAGGGAAAAGTTCCCATCTTAAATTCACGCGGACTCATTGCTGGTCATGGAAAAGTTGGCTGAGTCTCTAGTCGAGCCCTTGTCTCCGCCACTGGTTCCATTCCCGTTGAAATGTCCATAGTTCCCGGCAGCGGCGTAGTTGATGGTGAGATTGGGGAGCTGAGGAAACGTGTGATGAGACTGAGTGGGGACTTTGTTCATAGCGCCTGGAGTGGAAAGAGACTGGTTTGTTAGCCTGGAGGGTAGCGCGATTGCCTTGTAAGCGCTAAAGGTAGAAACTAGAAACACACTACCATCACGTCATGTAAAGTGAGCTGAGGGAACGTGTGATGAGACTGAGTGGGAACTTTGTTCATAGCGCCTGGAGTGGAAAGAGAATGGTTTGTTAGCCTGGAGGGTAGCGCGATTGCCTTGTAAGCGCTAAAGGTAGAAACTAGAAACACACTACCATCACGTCATGTAAAGTCATGGGGAGTCAGAAAGGATGTAGTTCAAAGTTTTTCCAGAATATTGTAGGTAATTTCGTTCAGGACAGCCACACTACTATCACTTCACGTCACGTGACGTGTGGCTGTCCTAACGAAATTAATTAACTACAGTAATATGGGAAAACTTTGAACTACATCTTTTGGAGTCAAGTGATGTGATGATAGTGTGTTTCTACCTTAAATCACGGGATCGAATACTGAGTCACCGGGGCGGACTTAATCCTGAGCAGTATGGGAAAACTTTGAACTACATCTTTCGGAGTCATGTGATGTGATGATTCGCGGGATTAAATCACGGGATCGAATACTGAGTCACCGGGGCGGACTTAATCCTGAGCAGATAAGGTTCGGTTCGTTCTCGGAACGGCTGAATTTCTCCTATCCTGCCCTGCCTACCTCTTCCATTTCGGGACGATGGGACCTTAGTAGTTACAGTTCCCTCTATCAAACCTCTTGGGAAATATTTATACTACATACCTATAATTCTCTATTTGAACCTCTAACAAAATAAATCAAGAAAGTAAAAAGTACTTTTTTTAATGGGATGCTTATACACTGCCAAGACAAAACGTGACATTATCGTAGATAACTAAACCTTCTTCAAAAGTGAAACCTAAACCTTCTTCAAAAGTGAAAGGTAAAAAAGGACTTTTTTTTAGTTTAACAATTTCTTGCCCTTCGTGGGACAATGACTTGTTTTTGATAAACAAGTAAATGTTATTTATTTTCCTCCCATACCTAGATAGAAAAAAATAATAATGATACTAGTAATAATAAAGCTTCTGAATTTAAATATTATATTAATTGACATAAGAAGAGAATAGATTCGGTAAAGAAGGTAGATAGAACATTAAAATATTATATTGATAACGCCAGAACCGGGGTTTATCATGAAACCTGTTTTCTGTCGTCCCGAAACCTTCCTGTCACCCTGTAGACATGAACATCGTGTTTATTTTCATCACCCCCAGTTTAAAAACACTGTTTCGTTTCCTTAATGACCACAGCCGAAATAGCTCAGTTGGGAGAGCGTTAGACTGAAGATCTAAATGTCCCTGGTTCGATCCCGGGTTTCGGCAAACTAGAAAAAAAAAGGTGAACGACCAACAAGTTTTCAAGTTTATTGATGCTCCCCCCTATCGATGAAGTGGAGAGTGTTCAGTGTTCACCAACAACCAACATTTGTATTCGTTCTCTTATGTGCAAAAAATTGGTTTCGATCTTGGTGTTTTCTATTGGATTTTGACCCAGACTTTCTTGAGTGTAGGAGTGATTTCCATCTGCAAAATTTATAAAGAAATCTATTTTTTTATTAGTTCTTTATAAGTATTTAACTTATTTTTGTACTAAAGAAAGAAGATAAGTAACAAGTTTTATAACAGGCAAACTTACTTTTTATCACCCGAGTCTTTACTCGATCGTTTCGAAAACCAGCCGACCTTTTCATCGGCCGAATCTGGCGATCCCTT
>NW_007380533.1:0-12308 GCF_000475195.1 Diaphorina citri
AATTCATCCTGATTTCAAGCTCAAATACTTTTCCTTCCTTGTCCTAATCTATGTTTGAGTGAGTGAGAGAAAGAGAGAGTGTTTATTTTCCCTACATTTCCCTATGTCCCTGTGTGTTTTATTTTCACTTGTAAATATTGCCTCCTGTCCCGATTTGTACCCTTTTCCACCTAATAGTTTCTACCAACGTTGGTGATTCGAAGAAATTTTGAAATTGACAGGGTTATACTCGCGTCATCTTGTATTCTGCGCGTGACTCAAAAGTGGTGGGAGAGACTGATTAAGAAGTGGGAATTTTTCTAGAAGGGAAAAAGGGAAATTTTAACAATTCATAAATTTATAAGTTTATATTGTCTATTTTCACCCCATCTCTCAACTGGTGATGTGGAGCAAGTTGTAAGAGACAGGGAATAGTAGTTTGATGCTATTTCTCGTTTTGCTTCTGTCGGACTTAGGGATGGATCGATTATTTTTTTTTTTTACCTACTTTTTTTTATTATTATTTTTTTGATGGCCTTCGAGAAGTAATGATGAAATCATTGCGAGTAATGCATGTATATAGGGAAATTATACCTATCATGGGTTGCGTTCTAATTCAAGGGAGGACGGGCGCTGACGCTTTTCTCGTACAAAATTACCCCCCACGGACCACACTCATTCGATGCGAAATTAAATTTGCCATCTTTTGAGATATGAACCAAGGACCTAGGTACCCGAAAACGCCGGCTAGGCCCGAAAGTTGGTACCTCACTTTGCTAAAAAATTCAGACAGTGCTCCAAGAAACCAGCGGTGACGCTTTTCTCGTACAAAAGTACCGACCAAGGACCACACTCATTCGATGCGAAATTAAATTTGCCATCTTTTGAGATATGAACCAAGGACCTAGGTACCCGAAAACGCCGGCTAGGCCCGAAAGTTGGTACCTCACTTTGCTGAAAAATTCAGACAATGCTCCAAGAAACCAACTCCAAGCCTGGCCGGCGTTTGCGGGTACCTAGGTCCTTGGTTTATATCTCAAAAGATGGCAAATTTAATTTCGCATCGAATGAGTGTGGTCCGTGGGGGGTAATTTTGTACGAGAAAAGCGTCAGCGCCCGTCCTCCCTTGAATTAGAACGCAACCCATGATAGGTATAATTTCCCTATATACATGCATTACTCGCAATGATTCATCATTACTTCTCGAAGGCCATCAAAAAAATAATAATAAAAAAAAGTAGGTAAAAAAAAAAAATAATCGATCCATCCCTAAGTCCGACAGAAGCAAAACGAGAAATAGCATCAAACTACTATTCCCTGTCTCTTACAACTTGCTCCACATCACCAGTTGAGAGATGGGGTGAAAATAGACAATATAAACTTATAAATTTATGAATTGTTAAAATTTCCCTTTTTCCCTTCTAGAAAAATTCCCACTTCTTAATCAGTCTCTCCCACCACTTTTGAGTCACGCGCAGAATACAAGATGACGCGAGTATAACCCTGTCAATTTCAAAATTTCTTCGAATCACCAACGTTGGTAGAAACTATTAGGTGAAGAAAAAAAGAAGAAACGAAAAAAGTAAAAAAATGTGCTACGCCAGACTAGCGATCAAATTGTGAAAGTTTTTCTAGTTTCGAAAGTTCTTCATTTCACCTACTAGCTGCCAGTGATTTGAATTGGATCAGTCTCATTGCAAGTTCTCAGTTCACCTATTTTGTCCGTCTTCAGGTAAAATTCTCGAGTGATAAGCCATCTCTTCTGTGATGGAATCCATGATCCATGTTCTTACCCACTTGTTTGTCCGGTTGGAGTGGGAAACATTCCATAGATAATTTATAGACATGTAGGCATCAGCATTATTCCTAAATAGTCCTCCATATGTACGCATAGATTTGATCTTTTCATAGTCTTTTACATATTAACTAACCAATTTAGGTAGGTAGTCTATAAAAGTAGGGGTACTTATGTAGGTACGTACATAGCCCTATGAAGATGGTTCAAAGAGATTGGTTGCCAATGTGTTTTGCGTCTGTTTGATATCTTTTTAGCTAAGACAACAGTTCAATTCAAACTTCTTCCTCACCTTTTCCTGTGGGTCAGCATTTTTTTGTCAGCCTCTCTCCCAATCAACCATTCAGCCATAGCATGACTGCTTTGGGCTGACATTTGGTTTTGGCTACAAAAACATTCCGAGTTGTTGCCCTTTGCACTTGTTGCTATTCCTCAGCAAGGGAAATTCGGAGTGGAATCCCCTCTCTTTACAGTGCCCTAGCCGGACTTTAACTCATTTTCCTTGTCTTTTTCATAGGTCTGAGACGTCTCCTCCAGACACCTTTCTTCTGAACTGTTATCCAAAAGTGCTTTTGTGTTTTTCAAAGTTAGTGACTTTTTTCCCATAATGATTTCGAAGCAAACAAAGCCCTAAAATACACGTGCTACTAGTGTATGAACCTTTTCATTGGTTATTTTTTACGTAAACATTTCATAAATCCAGTGAACTTGTGATAGTGCCCTAGTGATTTACGATGGCTGCGCAACCAACAAGCAGCTTGTTTGTCACCTACGTGAGTGTTGAAAGCCCATTTTTTGTCATCTATGGTCAAACGGATAAAGGAGCTGTAGAGAACATCAACCAATGCATCAAGAGCTACACGCCACACTTTGAAGTGGGTGTTGGTAAAGTGACCAGTCCACAGCAGCAACTGACTGTGGGTAAGAACCAACAATCAACTTTTAGGTCATGGTTATGTACAGGGTTGGGTTGGGTTTGGACTGGTTGCAATAGGTTATTGTTTCTACAGTTTGGGAGTGGTAAGTTACCACTCCAATGCCAAACTGTAGAAACAAAAAGTCCAAACCTAACCCAACTCGGTACATAACCACAACCTTACACTCTTCCTCTAAAGCTCATTTTTTTCCTTGAAATACATAACTACTGTGATATACTTAGGTACATTTCCTTGAGCTTTTTTTTTTACCTGCCAGCCTAGCTTGAAATGTTCCACCCATTATAAACTTTATCCTAAACAGGTAAGATTTGTTCTCAAAATAGTCTCCTATAGGTACCTACTGACCTTCTTATGTTTGGGACAACAAGGCCTTTGTTCTTACAGTTTCTTCTATCAAACCCCTTAAAAAAACCCATTTTTTTTTTCTTTAGAACAAATCATTTTAACAATGAAACACAAGGTCAAGTCAATAATAGAAAAAAAAACAGCTTGATAATATTCTAGATACCCAATTTCTTCTATTTAATTTTCCAGGCCTCATCTGTGTTGGGAAATACGTAGACCAAGTTTACTACCGAGTGAAGATCCTGTCCATCAACTTGGCCGCACAGGAGGTTGAAGGCTTCTTCATTGACTTTGGTAACACAGCCACCATCAAGGTGTCCGACCTGCGTTTGGTGGCACTACCCAAGGCAAGCAACTTCCTCAATGTGAAGCCTCTGTGCTCAAAGTATGTTGAACTTTATTCCCCACAGTGTTTAAATGTCATTGTATAATTGAGAGGCTAATTTGAATATTGACAAAAGTTGGGTTTTGCCCTTTTTCCAATAAGTAATTGTATTTTTAGATCAGCAATATTGTTCTCGTTGAACGCCTAAAGTATCATATTGGTAGCCCCTTTTTTTCACAGAGTTTCCCTTTTTTTTTTTTTACCTAAACCAACTCATTTTCTAAGGAATTAATTATCTTTTCAAACTTCAATCGTGTTTTTCTCCAAAATCAAAATTTTGACTTTCACCCCCTTTTCCAATCAGCCCACAGTAGGGCAGAACACCCTGAATTGTGGCCATAAATAAATTATGGGAACCAATTATGAAATTCATAGATATTTGATACTGACATAGTATCAGTATTTCATGCTAAAAATATGGTGACAATGTATTCTATTTTATTCTATTCTACTTATGTCAACAGATATGTGATTGCCAACACTGTACTAGAGAAGGGAATGGAAGAGAAAGCTCTGCACTGGATTCGACCCTATGTAACCAACGAGGAGACCATGATTAGGATGGTGGATCCTCGTATCAATGCTATCGAGTGCTACTTTAGTTCTACGGGGAAATCCTACAGCATTTCCAGCTCACTTGTTCACAAAGGTTAATTTCAATTTATTTTATACATTATTGTGGGTTTCACCAATGACCTAATGAGAGATTTAACTAGTGGAAGATTTTTTAACAATACAAAAATTAGTTTTTAATAAATCCAAAAATCTGGTGTGAACATCACACAACTTTCCTTATCCTATTGAATGATGCTTATTCGAGTGTTCTTTTACCCTAACTTTTACAATATCTCTAACCGTTTTGTCGCCATAGCTGAAAACCGCCAAAAAACGGTCGAAATCTGTCCAAAAGCGGTCAAAATACCGCCAAGCGCAGCAACCATCTCAACCAAACGTTTTGTGTTGCATCCTTGTCACATTTGTGAACTACATACCAAATTTCAAGTCTCTAGCTCATACCTCAAACTGATGCGTGTCTGGGATAGGGAAAAGAAACCTATCCCTGTTGTATCTGTCTATCTTGACAGGAAACACGATAAAAACAAGGAGATCTTTGACCTGTCCAGGTTCATGAACTGCGTTGTCAGTGTAGAACCAAAGAAAAAGAGCCATCACATTCCACAATGTACCAAATGTCAAAGATATGGTCATACTAAAAACTATTGTAAACTGTCACCACGCTGTCTCTTCTGCTCCCTTCCTCATCCTTCTTCTGAGTGTGAGAAGAAGAAAGAGGATACAATCAAAGTATGCGCTAATTGTGGTGAGAACCACACAGCTAATTACAAGGGCTGTGCTTATTACTCTGAACTGAGGAAAAAGAGGTTCAGGTCTACACATCAGGCTCTTCCAAGGAATGCCAACCCTGCCCCTGCTCCGGATTTCAGTCCTCAAGCTTATCCATACTTGCCCTCTCAGCGCACTCCCGTGCAACCAGTTAGTCAGGTATCTGACCACATGTATGCTAGGCCCCCCCAGTCTGCATGGACTGCTCGTTCATCTGTAAATAACACAAATTCTCCATCTGTACATAATGCCCAGCCTTCTCAATCTCACCCTCCACCTTCTTCTGATGATGCCTCTACCCCATTATTAGACTCCCTACTTGATACCGTTCTCTCTGCACTGAAGCCATTCTTTATGTCCCTGCTATCAAAAATCAAGCCCCTTATTCAAAATTTTATTGTTCAGCTTCTCAATGGATCAGCTTAATCAGTCTGCTGTTCACAAGTTGGCCATCCTGAATTGGAATGCAAATGGTATTGACAGTAAGAAAATGATTTTTACTGAATTTCTTGTGCGCCATAATATTGACATTGCTTGTGTAACTGAAACACATTTAACCAGCTGTCAGAGGTTCAAGGTTCCTAATTATAGAATTTATAGAAATGACAGAGAACCTGGAGCAACTCCCTGGGATCAAAAAGCAGCTGGTGGTGTAGCTGTATTTATTAAGAAAAGTATTTACCATGAGCCCATCATCCTTCCACCTATGATCTGTTTTGAAATCCAAGGCATTATTGTTTCTCTGAAGAATGGGTCAAAATTAAAGATCTTCTCTGCATACAGATCTAGGAAGTCCTTGTCTATTCGAGACCTGAATGTCATTTTTACGGGGAATGATACTCCTACCATGTTAATTGGTGACATCAATTGTAAACACCCCGCTTGGAATAGTGTTGAGGAAAATCCTAATGGTAAGAAACTATTTGATCTCATGAACAGATCAGACTGGGTTGTTTCTGGGCCAGAAGAAAGCACATACTATCCTTCTCACATGAATAGACATCCTGATGTGCTAGACATTGTAATTACCAAGAATGTAACTTGTATCATGTCTCAAGAAGTCTTTGCAGCTGAACTTCCTTCTGATCATGCCCCAGTTGTCATTGAGCTTGATGCAGTTCTCCTTCAGTGTCCTCCTAGACTGAAATTGATTAATGGTCCAGTTGATTGGGATTTATTTCGAGAACACTTAAATTCAAAAATCAATATTCCTTCCTCCCTACAAACTGTGGAATCTATTGATAATACTGTTGATTCCTTCACTGATGCTGTTAAGCAAAGTGTTTATCTTTCATCTGGACCTCCAAAATATTCTACCTATAAGTTTGTTCTTCCATTTCATCTGAGATCCTTGATTGCCTACAAGCATAGAGTGCGCCGTCGCTGGCAAAGGAACAAGTTGGCTGCTGACAAGAGATTGCTTAACATTCTCATCAAGAAGGTGAAACTCCAGCTGGACCAGTTCTGGTATGATGGGTACCAGGAGTATCTCCAAGATCTTCATCCTGATGATGGTACCTTGTACAAGGAGACAAAGAGAATCCTACGCCAGCATGACAGTATTCCACCGCTTGAAGTAAGTCAAGATGTCTATGCCACTTCTCCACTAGAAAAGTGTGAAGTTTTTGCTGATATGTTGGAGAAATCCTTCTCTGTTGATGAAAACAACTTTGACCCTGCTCATGTATCTCAAGTGAAAGAGTTCCTAGAGAAAGATCATGCATCCGCTGAACTTCCCATTCCATATGTAAATCCTAGTGAGATTCATACAGAGATCAAGCTGTTTAAAACCAAAAAGGCCTCAGGTCATGATCTTATTCCTAATGAGGTCTTGAAGGAGCTTCCTGTTAGAGCTATATTACTTCTTACGGCAATCTTCAATGCTTGTTTACGACTAAACTACTTTCCTTACATGTGGAAGCATGCCCAAGTTACAATGCTACCCAAACCTGGGAAATCCAAGAAGGATGCTAAAAGTTATCGACCCATCAGTTTGCTTCCAACCCTTTCTAAGCTACTCGAAAAGATGATTGCCTCTAGGCTGAAGAATGTTTTATCCGAATGGAATGTTCTCCCTTCATTTCAGTTTGGTTTTCGAGAGGGCCACTCCACTATTCACCAAATGGCCAAATTCTCTGAGTTTGTCAATAATAGCTTTGAGAATCAAAAGCAAGTTCTTGCCATATTCCTGGATTTCCAGGCTGCGTTTGACCGTGTGTGGCATGATGGCCTGATTTCCAAAATGAAACACCTACAATTTCCAAACTACTTAACTGGCATTGTGTCCTCCTTCCTCAAAGAAAGAACATTCAGTGTGAAGGTTGATGATAACTTCAGCACTATTCGCCCCATCAGAGCCTCTGTACCGCAAGGGTCGGTACTTGGACCAATCCTATTCAACCTGTATGTCAGTGATATTGGTCACAATTACTTCCCAATGCCTCCAAATTGTTTCACTGGGATGTTTGCAGATGATAAGGTTCTCGCATGTGCAGATTCTAACCTCAATTCTGCCCAGACTTGCCTTCAAGCTCTTGTCGATGATGTAGTCCGGTGGTGTCAACAGTGGTGTGTCACCATAAGTATTGCAAAGTCAGAGGCAAAAATATTCTCCCTATCCAGACAGCCTGATCCACCTTGTATTAAAATCAATTCTGAAAACATCCCATGGAAAGATGAAGCCGTAAGATATCTTGGCGTGTGGTTTGATCGTAGGCTGACCTGGGGAGCCCACATACGCAAGAAAACATGTGAAGGCTACCAGCGTCTCTCAAAGTTATTCCCCATCTTCAACAAGAAATCCTCCATTTCCATGAAATCTGCTTTACTCATTTACAAAACAATTTTGCTGCCTGTTATTACCTACGGTTGTCCTGTGTGGTTACCGGCAGCAGAGAGTCACATCAAGAAGCTGCAAATATTCCAGAATAAAGTCCTGAGGATCATCACAAAAGCTCCCTGGTTTGTCCGCAACAAAAATATTCAGAAAGATTTAAAAATTGCCCCTATCTATGATATTATCCTCAAGCGCACCATTGAGTTTATTAAAGATAAGCCTCATGGTATCGGAGAAAGAACCTATGTTCGCAGACTCAGAGTTCATTTACCTCAAAATTTGAGAGATGTGGTCAATGGTCTGGCCAATTCTAATACTTAGGTCCTAGTGGTTCTACCGACCAAGGACCACACTCATTCGATTCGAAATTAAATTTGCCATCTTTTGAGATATGAATCAAGGACCTAGGTACCCGCAAACGCCGGCCAGGCCCGAAAGTTGGTACCTCACTTTGCGAAAAAATTCAGACAGTGCTCCGAGAAACGAGCGCTGGCGCTTTTCTCGTACAAAAGTACCGACCAAGGACCACACTCATTCGATTCGAAATTAAATTTGCCATCTTTTGAGATATGAATCAAGGACCTAGGTACCCGCAAACGCCGGCCAGGCCCGAAAGTTGGTACCTCACTTTGCGAAAAAATTCAGACAGTGCTCCGAGAAACGAGCGCTGGCGCTTTTCTCGTACAAAAGTACCGACCAAGGACCACACTCATTCGATTCGAAATTAAATTTGCCATCTTTTGAGATATGAATCAAGGACCTAGGTACCCGCAAACGCCGGCCAGGCCCGAAAGTTGGTACCTCACTTTGCGAAAAAATTCAGACAGTGCTCCGAGAAACGAGCGCTGGCGCTTTTCTCGTACAAAAGTACCGACCAAGGACCACACTCATTCGATTCGAAATTAAATTTGCCATCTTTTGAGATATGAATCAAGGACCTAGGTACCCGCAAACGCCGGCCAGGCCCGAAAGTTGGTACCTCACTTTGCGAAAAAATTCAGACAGTGCTCCGAGAAACGAGCGCTGGCGCTTTTCTCGTACAAAAGTACCGACCAAGGACCACACTCATTCGATTCGAAATTAAATTTGCCATCTTTTGAGATATGAATCAAGGACCTAGGTACCCGCAAACGCCGGCCAGGCCCGAAAGTTGGTACCTCACTTTGCGAAAAAATTCAGACAGTGCTCCGAGAAACGAGCGCTGGCGCTTTTCTCGTACAAAAGTACCGACCAAGGACCACACTCATTCGATTCGAAATTAAATTTGCCATCTTTTGAGATATGAATCAAGGACCTAGGTACCCGCAAACGCCGGCCAGGCCCGAAAGTTGGTACCTCACTTTGCGAAAAAATTCAGACAGTGCTCCGAGAAACGAGCGCTGGCGCTTTTCTCGTACAAAAGTACCGACCAAGGACCACACTCATTCGATTCGAAATTAAATTTGCCATCTTTTGAGATATGAATCAAGGACCTAGGTACCCGCAAACGCCGGCCAGGCCCGAAAGTTGGTACCTCACTTTGCGAAAAAATTCAGACAGTGCTCCGAGAAACGAGCGCTGGCGCTTTTCTCGTACAAAAGTACCGACCAAGGACCACACTCATTCGATTCGAAATTAAATTTGCCATCTTTTGAGATATGAATCAAGGACCTAGGTACCCGCAAACGCCGGCCAGGCCCGAAAGTTGGTACCTCACTTTGCGAAAAAATTCAGACAGTGCTCCGAGAAACGAGCGCTGGCGCTTTTCTCGTACAAAAGTACCGACCAAGGACCACACTCATTCGATTCGAAATTAAATTTGCCATCTTTTGAGATATGAATCAAGGACCTAGGTACCCGCAAACGCCGGCCAGGCCCGAAAGTTGGTACCTCACTTTGCGAAAAAATTCAGACAGTGCTCCGAGAAACGAGCGCTGGCGCTTTTCTCGTACAAAAGTACCGACCAAGGACCACACTCATTCGATTCGAAATTAAATTTGCCATCTTTTGAGATATGAATCAAGGACCTAGGTACCCGCAAACGCCGGCCAGGCCCGAAAGTTGGTACCTCACTTTGCGAAAAAATTCAGACAGTGCTCCGAGAAACGAGCGCTGGCGCTTTTCTCGTACAAAAGTACCGACCAAGGACCACACTCATTCGATTCGAAATTAAATTTGCCATCTTTTGAGATATGAATCAAGGACCTAGGTACCCGCAAACGCCGGCCAGGCTCGAAAGTTGGTACCTCACTTTGCGAAAAAATTCAGACAGTGCTCCGAGAAACGAGCGCTGGCGCTTTTCTCGTACAAAAGTACCGACCAAGGACCACACTCATTCGATTCGAAATTAAATTTGCCATCTTTTGAGATATGAATCAAGGACCTAGGTACCCGCAAACGCCGGCCAGGCTCGAAAGTTGGTACCTCACTTTGCGAAAAAATTCAGACGGTGCTCCAAGAAACGAGCGCTGACGCTTTTCTCGTACAAAAGTACCGACCAAGGACCACACTCATTCGATGCGAAATTAAATTTGCCATCTTTTGAGATATGAATCAAGGACCTAGGTACCCGCAAACGCCGGCCAGGCCCGAAAGTTGGTACCTCACTTTGCGAAAAAATTCAGACAGTGCTCCAAGAAACGAGCGCTGACGCTTTTCTCGTACAAAAGTACCGACCAAGGACCACACTCATTCGATGCGAAATTAAATTTGCCATCTTTTGAGATATAAACCAAGGACCTAAGTACCCGCAAACGCCGGCCAGGCCCAAAAGTTGGTACCTCACTTTGCGAAAAAATTCAGACGGTGCTCCAAAAAACGAGCGCTGACGCTTTTCTCGTACAAAAGTACCGACCAAGTAGTTTATATTGTCTATTTTCACCCCATCTCTCATCTGGCGATGTGGAGCAAGTGGTAAGAGACAAGGAATAGTAGTTTGATGCTATTTCTCGTTTTGCTTCTGTCGGACTTAGGGATGGATCGATTATTTTTTTTTTTACCTACTTTTTTTTTCCTTTATTTTCTGAAATCAGCACTTTTATAGGCCGCCATTTTGGGATAGGAACTTGGCCTTTTATTCACATTTGTGTTTTTGTGGGGGTTCAATTTTTCAAGACCCAAGAATGAAATTGAGATAGGTAGATATAGATTTAAGCAGCCCAATGCCTCAGGGAGTAAAATTTGATTGTGTGTGTGAGAGAGAGAGTGAGGGTTAAACTCATTTTGTGACCCCGGGCGTGATAATCATTACATACCTAGAACTCTTAATTTATTGTTTTGGTACAACTTCATAGTTATATTCAACTTTATCTGTATCGTTTTCAGGAATCGATCATCCCTATGGTCCGCCACGCTCTGGGTAAGATGAATCTCTATCTATATATATAAAAGGGAAATATGGACGGGTCATTCATGTATGTATGTATGTATGTATGTATGTATGTATGTATGTATGTATGTATGTATGTATGTATGTATGTATGTATGTATGATGGATGTATGGATGTATGTATGTATGTGTGTATGTCTGTCCGAATTGTTTAGAGAAAACTATAATAGTTATCAAAAAAGTGTAAACGAAGACCCCCAGTAAAATTGTCGTATCTAACCAAAAAAATATCAGACCTTTAAAATTCCCAACCGTTCCCGAGATGGCTGAGTACGAGTTGGTTCCCAACTGGGAAAAAACGTATTAGTTGGTTCCGGTTGGAAAAAGGTTTGTATGAATTGGTTCCCTGATGGACGGCTGAGTACGAGTTGGTTCCCAACTGGGAAAAAACGTATTAGTTGGTTCCGGTTGGAAAAATGTTTGTATGAATTGGTTCCCTGATACCTGCCCTGATCAGGAAGTTATAATAATTATATTAAATGATTTTTTTCCTCATTCTACAATTTAGGCAGAAGAGTTCTGAATAGGCAGAAAAGTTCTGAATAGGCAGAAGATGAGTAATTCGTTGAAGAGAAAAGCAATGACTGACATCTCATCCAGACCAGCCAAAGCCTTTATAAATTATAAATTGGTGATTCTCATGATTTTTTTTTATTATCTCAGAAAAAACTATAAAAATTAAAAAAAATATTGAGATTAAAACGAAGAAAATGCGTTCACTAGATCGTGAGATACAGCTCTCGGAACATGAGAGTCTCAAGCACGCCGATATCATACCTAGCGACAACACTGTACTCCCGTGATGACGTCATCTACCAATATCGCACGACGCGCTGTGAGCTTATTACCATAGGGATTTGGGTTAGGGTTAGGGGCTCAAATAGATCGAATAGGTACCTACCTATCTACGCATTTTGTTATCACTATTTTTCAATAGGTATCAGCTTAGGTACTTATACCTATTTTCAAATTTAGATATTTTCATTCCATTTTTACTTTCTGCACTTATTCAAGTAGTTACTTCTTCGTACATGTACATTTTTTTAAGGGGTTTGACAGAGGGAACTGTAACTGCTATGGTCTTATCGTACCGAAATCGAAGAGAGAAGGAAGACAGGATAGCAGAAAGCCAGCCGTTCCGAGAACGAACATTATCCCATCAGGATAAAAGCCGCCCTGGGCGGGAATCGAACCCGCGGCCTAGCGCTTACAAGACAGACGCACTACCAACTAAGCTAAGTAGGCTAAGATGTTTGATAGAGGGAACTGTAACTGCTAAGGTCTTATCGTCACCCTTGAAACTAATCCCTAACAAACCA
>NW_007380533.1:12388-20681 GCF_000475195.1 Diaphorina citri
AAACATAATAATAATAATAATAATAATAATAATAATAATAATAATAAAAGATATAAGAATCAACCACAGATCAAAACGAAGATAACACTTGCAGGAATAGTTCCTAGTCCATCCAAGAGAGTTCGGCACTTCCTAATAGGTCCTAAAAAAGGGCGGTGCATCGTTTTGCCCCGATGTACCGTTTTGTCCCGTGTTCCTCTATTTTTATTTTAATAGATCAGTTGCGCTTACTTGGGTGATGTTTCAAAGTCATAGAGCATGAAAAATGAGGACCAACGGAATTTTTCTTTTTCTTTTACGACTTCTAGATCTCGAGATAAATCGATTAAAAAAATGCCGGTAAATCGTGAACTTTGACGTCACGGCATACGCTCCCGTAGGCGATGACGTCACATCAAATGTCTCGAGCAAAGCTCCCTTGCAGGCAACGCATTAATGTGTTTGTGCGCATACGTTTCTGCGCAGTTCTTTCTGCTCCTCGGCTAGCGCGCTTGCATACTGGCGCTACCTAGCGGACGAAAATAGCAACTGCGTTAAGTCTGACGTCACACATCTTCATTAGAACGGAAAATAAAAATTGAATTTTCGATCGTTTACAGTTATTTTTTCGGAGTTTTGACCTCAGATTTGGATTTTTCCCAACTTTTTACATAGGAATCGACAATTTATTCATAATTTTTACCCATTTGCAACTCCTCCATTATTTATACCTACATTTTATTTTCAGAGTCGCAGAATTACTCCATTGAGGAAGAGATTGAGGAGGAGATTGTTACACTGAAAGTAAGTTACAATGGTCTGACGATGACGTCATTATGTAAGCATTTTGACAAAAAATGGACGTTAGGATCTAATGCAGTTTTGGTCTGTTTGTGGATTTTTTTTTTTCTTCCTCGTAGAAATTAGATATTGTACTAAAAAGAAAGTAATAATGATGTGCATTTTCATTTCAGATCAAAAAGGCAGAGGAGTCATCGTTCATTTTTAAACACAGGGATAGGGAGGAAGTATATACAGAAGCCATGGACATTATGCTCCTCAACGAGGGTAATGTATTCTTTAGGGATTTTGTAATAATGATAAATTTAGATGGGGACCTATTTTGGATTGAGATAGTTAAAATAAATAGTAGAGTATATTCAGTTTAATGATAACAATAATAACTAGTAGTTCTGTGAACTGTAGACCTCACTCAGACTTCCTCACCCAAGCTGAGACGACTGAAATTTTCATCAAAATCGGAAACGCAATCGCGAGTTATAGCGGAACAAACATTCAAACCAAATGCAAAACGGTCGAGTTAAAACTTAAACTCTTCGAACACTTTCCACCTTGTATAAATCCCCCTCTTCACTTTTTCAGGAGACAACCCAAGATTAAAAAAGATGGCAATGACCAGACTGAACGGGCTTCTCAGACAAAAATACCAATATGTAAGTTTGTCAGAAACTCCATTCAAGAAAAGAAAAATCTAGTGTGTCTGTTATACGAGGTGATCTTTTTATTAGATAACCTATACATATACATACACTAGGGGAAAAAAAACTGGTTGAGTGCATTTAGAAAAATGTTTTCTGCCCATCTGAGAGGTAAAAGTAGGGATAAACTTGGAGTTTTGTGAACTGTAGACCTCACTCAGCCTCTTTTGCCCAAGCTTAGACTGTTAAGAGAACCTTCCTTACTTCATTACTAGTGGCTGACCCGACCTTTGTACGAGACCACCATAACACACACACACACACCCGAGCCGTTTTCTTGTGAAAAGAGGACAACCAAAGGTCTATTTAGCGTGACAGACAGACATACACACAAACAGACAGAAATTTTTCTAATGTGATTTTTGGAATTGTGGTTCCAATTTTCTTTCAGTTCGAAAATTCTATACCACCCCGACCATTAGAAATGCCACCATTAGAACTCATTAAGGCTATTTATCCATTTTTGATCATCAACATCACCCGCCTGGACAAAGAAGTCTGTGCGTGGGTGAGGGAGAAGAATGGAGAGAGAGCAATCACGTGTAGAGCGGGTAAGTCTAATCAAAGTTTACTATACTGCATTCCACGAAAAGAAAAATTATGATTCATCATAATTATGTGTACAATAGAGGAGTTGCAATTTTTTTTTTTTTTTTTTTTTTTTTTTTTTTTAAATGGGAAACTCATTGTTTATTTAAAGAACAATGGGGTCACGGACATAATCGTCTGCGCAATACCAAACCTCTTAGGTTTCAAGCATGAGGTGAGAGCGCTGAACAACGCGTTTGAGAAAATATCCAAGAAACGTAAGTAACATTATTTTTATGTCACTTTATTTATTAAAAAGAAAAAAAATTCTGGTGTGTGAACATCACACGACTTTCTATTACCTTTGAGGAGCACATATTTGAAAAAAAAAAAAAAAAACTGAAAGTAAGTTTGTGTCCCGAGCCAAGAAACGCTTGCGCACAAACAAACGAAGCGGGAGTCATGCATTATGACGTCATCGCCTACGGGAGCGTGTGCCGTGACGTCGAACTTAACGATTTACTGGTATTTTTTAAATCGATTTATTTCGGTATCTAGAAGTCGTAGAAGAAAAAGAAAAATTCCGTTGGTCCTCATTTTTCCAGCTCTATGGGAAGAAGCGTAAAGAAAAATGAAAATTGCAAACTGCAGAGATTCAAATTCAAATTATTCAAAAAGTAAAAAAATAAATGAATGCAACAGCATCAATGATCAATGCAAATGCAAGTGCAAGCAAAGTGCAAATGCAAATGCATTCAAAAAATTTATAAACAAAAGCGTTCACGGAGAGCTCTATGACTTTAAAACATCACTCATGTAAGCGCAACTGATCTATTGTTAAAAATACAATTTTATTTCTTCTTCAGGGTCGGAGAGAGAAGCCATAAAGATGGTAGCCCTGTATGTCCTCCAGAAAGAAAAGAATATCACTTGGGGATATGATGTGGACGTCGAAGTTTTAGGTTTGTACCACAATTATAGCACGTTTTTTTATAGAGAGGATGTATTAATAAAATTCTATCTTGGATTCTTTTATATTTATCCCAAGGAGAGTTTGCCTGAAGGCATGTGATATGTTCCAACCCTTTCGATTATAACCAGATGGAATACCAATATGGGCTGTGTGGGTAGGTGTAAAGGGGGGATCGGACTTGCGTCCCGATTGTGAAATCCGAGTTGCGTCTCTGAGCTAGAACTATGTACTTTATATACTTATCCTACTTTTTTTTATTATTGTTATTTTTTAAAAAAAATTAAGCAAGGTCTATTGTAATAACTAAGCATTGTACAATATTAAACCCATAAAATAATAAACGAGACCTTGTTTAGACTGCTGGGGTAAAGGGACTTTTTAGTCTCATTCGAGCAGGATAAACAAGGTATATTCTACTTTGAAGGCATACATGTACATAGGTTTACTCGTACAGGGTGACACGTGTACACAACATTTTTTCAGCTTTCATCATGTACCTATAGGTACCTACATTCGATAACGTTGAGAATATAACGGTACTTGTTCAGAAGTTACGTCAATGGAATGATGCTATAAAAGGAGCTGTCACAAATGAGCAGTGACCAGTGTTATTATAGGGTTAGGTTAAACGCAAAAAAGAGTTTTCACAAGTTGAGCAGTGACCAGTGTTTTTATAGGGTTAGGTAAAACACAAAAGACAAGCACAAAAATAAAAGCAATAGCGTTCATGTTCATAGTTTGTTCCTATAGATATAGACCTATAGCATACAGAATTTACAGCATACTGTATAGGTACAGTTATTTTTGGTCACTCTGTTCGTTATTTACTTATTTATTTACTTTTTACTCTCAGGTGCATAAATTCAATCTCAGGTATCGCGGACGCAATTCGAATGACCTTTTTTTGGGTTGGGACGCAAATCGGATGATTTTATTTATTTATTTATTTTATTATTATTATTATTATTTTTTTTGACGCAACCGGTGTTCCTCCGGTGTAAATTATGTGATGTAAATTATGTGCCTTTTTCTATTATTCCAGATGAGGCCGAGTTAACTAATATTCTGGCAGGCGCCAACCAGGAAAAAGAGAGAGAGGATTTAGGAGGTATTTATTATGAAATCTGAACAACTTCCTCCTACAATTTAGGAAAAGTCTAAAATTCTTAGCGGTTATCAAGATATGGCTTTTATTGTGGGCCGTTGGCTCCCATGGTATAGTGGTCACTGCACTCGCCATGCACGCGGTAGACCCGGGTTCGATTCCCGGCGAGGTCGAAAAAATTGTATCATGCAAATAATTGATTCCGTTTCTGGTTGTTGCAACCCCGTGAGGAAAATGAGTAGCTATATAATATAAATGTGAATAGTGACCGGTGCCAGCATTTATTTATTTTATTATTATTATTATTATTTTATTTTATTTTATTATTATTAATTTTTTTTAGGGCCGGGTTTTCATGTGCAATTTATCGTTGATGTGCAAAGCCAAGGTAGTACCTACCTACGGTAGTAATTTGGCAAACTCTTTTGAGACTAACAAAACTCTTCCATTTTCATCATCATTAGAGAGATTTCGCATCCTTCCCATAAAATCCCCATAACGCAAACCCATGTCGATATAGACGCCATGTTCTTTTATCATGTTTTTAAATTTAGCAAAGCGTGTGAAAACCAAAATACGATAACCCTAGCGAACTTAGCGGTCAATAAAAAACATCTATCTTTTAACTCGGGTTACATAGCCGGCCTTGCCAGCGGCCGAAGGCCGCATTTATGATTGACCACAGATCTGTTACCAAAAAGGAGCGGCCGAAGGCCGCACTAGTACTTGTAAAGAATAAAGGAAGAGTGGCCTGATGCCGATCAGAAACACAGATGAATTTATGGGCATGAAGAGATACCACTTTTGTTCCGTTGTAAAATTACCAAAAATCACATCATAACTTCAACTTTTATACGAAATACCCAACCACACCGGGGATTTAGCTATACTAACGGTAATGCGTTAGAATTTTTCTGTTATAGGGGTCAAAGCGTAAAATTCTGTGGATTATTAAAATATTATTTATTTCTCTTTCAGCAAACCCCAAACCAGTCCTGCCAGGTACGGGCCACCTCCTTATGGGAGATTCCCAGGTGGCCCGCCTGGCAAATCACATGTTAAGAGTCCCGAGAGCGGCTATGCCCCTCTGTATAGGGGGCATTGACACCCGGGGGCTTTTGGAAGCGGCCAGGGGGAAAAAAAATTTTCCCACAAAGGCCATGCAAAAATGGACCTTTTTTTGGGAACCAACTTACCTTTCCCCCCCGAGATATGGGCCTTTTCTGAGGTGAGTCATCTATTGCATTCTGAATTCATCTGAAACGTCCAGACCAAAAATCAGTCCCGTTCAGCGTAGGAACCCCAAATTTCAAGCATCGACGTGCATTGATGTCATCAAGAAAAATACTAATTTTCATCAAAATCGGAGCAGCCAGTCGCAAGATATAGCGGAACCAACAAACAAATATCCAAACTAAATGTAAAACGGTCGAGTTGAAAGGTAGACCTTCACTTCGTTCGGTCATTTGTAAAAAAATGTAAATGCAATTTCTTTGTGTTATTATGTCACAACTTTGGTGCTCACTGCAGCATTGTAGGATTTTTCCCAAAGGCCATAGTTATGTCTGGAACGAATGACATTCTCAAAAAGGTAAGTTTATTCCGATGAAAGACATAGGTGATTCCTAACAGCTAAAGTCAGTCCAAACCAGTCTGTTACTAAAATAAAGTATTCATTGTTGCCAAACATTTCAGTAGAAAATGTTCAAAAGAGGAAGGTACAATATACACGGCTTCCTCCCAGTAGAAAACTATTTCTGGTAAGGTGGTAGGAATCCACGATACTTGCTCCACATTTTAACCTCTGGACTTGAGGTAACTTTTACTCAGGGTGTCTACTAGACGGGAAAGAGAAACTGAGGAGGTTGAAGTATACCAGTGAGGTTGCTTGTAGGTTCCATCAAGACTTGGGGATAGCATCTTGGGCACGTGGGAAAACACTGGTCAGAATAAATCTACAGAGGTCGCAGTGATAATTACATACCCTCTCTCGGGAGAGGAGCAACCAGGCATCTAATAATAACAATGATAAAAAAAAAGAGACGAGGATTCAGGTCTTACCTTTGATGTTGGTGAGTCCTGTTGATCAGAGCCCCGGGGATGATGGAAGTTGTATTTAGCACATAATTATGTTAAACATTTAAAAGTTTACTAGAGAGCCGGTTACATGTTAGAG
Organism: Diaphorina citri; assembly: GCF_000475195.1. Lineage (NCBI taxonomy): Eukaryota > Metazoa > Arthropoda > Insecta > Hemiptera > Psyllidae > Diaphorina > Diaphorina citri. The sequence continues at coordinate 18,649 of NW_007380533.1, forward strand.
CTTAAAGATGGAGAAGTGTATGGGAGAGGAGGGAGGCAGAGGGAGTACCTAATATGTTTTATGTATATATATTTCAAACTAAATTTGTCGGGGACCCAACACTTATTGACGAATCAAATAACAAAATTAGTCATGCTTTCGTCCGAAGCCAATAGATCAGTTGCGCTTACTTGGGTGATGTTTCAAAGTCAAAGAGCAGGGAATTCATTAATAATGTTTACCCATTTGCAACGGCTCCATTAAAAAAAAAAAAAAAAAAAAAATGCCCTTCTTTTCATTCCAGACAAAAAGCTTTTCCTCATCGTCTAAGCCTATGGGGAGACCTCATTGTTTATTTAAAGAACAACTGTGGGTACATAATCGTCTGCGCAGATACCAAACCTCTTAGGTTTCAGCATGAGGTGAGAGCGCTGAACAACAACGCGTTGAGAAAAATATCCAAGAAACGTAAGTAACATTATTTTTATGTCACTTTATTTATTAAAAAGAAAAAAAATTCTGGGGTGTGAACATCCCCCGACTTTTTATTACCTTTGAGGGGCACATATTTGAAAAAAAAAAAAAAAAAACTGAAACTCTTTCCAAGTCCCGAGCCGCCTAAGGCAGCCGATTTTTGGTGGAAACTTTTCTATCTTGAAATACTCCCCTTGTAATAAGGAATCATAAAAAAAAGAAAAAATGGATTTTTTTTTCGAAGCAACTATGGTTGATATCTGGATGAGTGACTGTCCGATTTTTAAACTGGTAAAGTCGCGTCCTTGGACCATACCGGGATACCATACCAAGTTTAGCATAGCATACCTATATAAGATGTACGCCAGCGATATAAAAAAAAAAATCGTTCGGTTCCGTCCCATGCCGGAGCTGTGTGTACGGACCTTAAAGAAGAACATTATGTTAAAAATAAATAAATTTCATAGGATATTGACTTTTTAAACCCTAAAAGTCTTTTAGATCTCTTCGTGAAAATCCTAGTTTATTTTTCAAATATTGTAGGTATCTGTGTTTTTTTTCTCCTTTTTCAGATGGAGCAAGATATTTCCGAACTTACAAGTTCACAAGGCTCAGTAGGATGGAAAAGTAAGTAAATAATCACAAATCGCGTATAATATCTCTAGTAGCGCGGTCAAACTTTCTTGACTTGGCGGGGCGGAGCGCTACCGCGCTCCTTAATATGGTTACTCGTAGGTGCGGAAGTGCGTAGTTAACAGGAAGCGCGAGATCGTTTTAAAGTACGGACGCTATTTCCTTGTCAAGCAGGTGAGGTCTGTGTTTCAACTCGACAGTTTTGCATTTGGTTTAGATGTTTGTTTGTTCGTTCCGCTAAAACTCGCGATTGTCTGGTCCGATTTTCGTGGAATTTCAGTACTCCACTTTAAAACGTGAATGCAGTTCGATCCTTGAAATATGTGGTCCCAAATCTGAAGGGAGCTCATTTTTGGTTCCCCAGTACACCTTAAATCCACATGTTCGAGTCATCATCCTAAACTGTTCTACATATTTTTCTTTTTGCAGAAATCACATTCACCAGGATGATTACTCTTACCTCTACTCTCAATTGATTCAGTTCGCCCAGTAAATACAGTTATGTGCAAAAGTGGTTCAATGTTTTCAATTGTGCTCTAATTCTAATGATTCCCTACGAAATAGTAAGAACAAAAGTGTATGTAATAAATGTGATATGTTGTTTATAATATTATAATAAATAAATAAATAATGATTCCAAAAAATTCAACGTTAACAAAAAAATTAATAACTACTGAAAAACGTATTGGTCCAGTTTTGCACCAGTTTGATCTGCATTGGTCTTGGTGTCCTTAGTACTTGGTCCACATGAACTTAGCCTTACGGACTGCTGCAACTCTCCTTGGCATGCATTTTGCAAGCTTTTCACAATATCCATTTGGAATATTATAACACGTTTGCTGCACACGCTCCCAAAGTGCATTCAAATTTGATGGAGGTGAATCAAAGTCCTTCGCAAGGTGTACCTTGAGATAGGACCACAGGTTTTCGATCGGGTTTACATCAGG
>NW_007380533.1:20912-22780 GCF_000475195.1 Diaphorina citri
TATTTTTTTTTTTTTTTTTTTTTTTTTTTTTTTTTTTTTTTTTTGATTACCTATTACCATTGTCCTTAAATGTATCCCTTCACTCCTGTATCTGTATTATCCTGTTTGTCCAATTTATAAATGTCAAAAATAAAGACAGAAATAAATTTGTATTTATCAAAAAAAAAAAAAAAGCTATTTTATACTGATAGGTATGTACAGTACCTAAACTTCACTGAAATACCAGAAATACAAACTTCGAGGTACATTTTGTCGTTTTGCCTCTTTTTTTTTTTATTCTTTTTACTTTTTGATAAGGCACTCGTAAAAGAAAAATCTCAAATTTGTACTAATAAGGAGAAGCGAGCTTTCTTCCCCTACATTCTTCGTTTCCCCTACCACAAACTGGCGACGGCAATAGGAACCGTTTACATAATCGCGATTATGCGACTCTTTTTTAACCCTTTACGGAATGGCTTTTTTTAGTCCGTCAAATTCATATTATTTACAGGGCATTTTTTTGTGATACTAGGTAGGTATGTGGCCTGTATTTGACAGAGGGCAGAGTTCCTTAGTCAAAAGGAAGAATGAATTAGAAGCAACCTGTTGCATACCAGTACACAGTTCCCTAAAAATGTTTTATTTCTAACTGTTGGTAGGTAGGTAATTTTTAACAACTCTTTTCTTTTTCTATCCGTATGCATGCTACCAATCTCACAGTGCTTGAAGAATAATTATTGGTGATTTGGAAAAGATTTGAAAGACAAATAAAAACCAAGGAATGATTTCATATGTTTAACACTGTACAGTATATGGACAGATTTTTAATTTTTTATTGTCTAGTATATTTACAATGCTAGAGCAGATTTTTTTATTTTTTTTTCTCATTATTGCAATATCACTTTGGTGTAGTTTATTTATTAGCTCTACAATAAATCACACCATTTACAAAAAAATTGTACTTGTTTTTCGTTGGCAAATATTCAACGGCCTATTGTGTCTCTTGTTGCCCATCTGACAAGAGGCATACTGCGCGATTTCCATCAATGAAAGGGTCTTGCCCATTTTCCTACGTCACTGTATGACATAGGAATCAGTGTTGGATTTCACATAGCATACTCCTCATATTCTCCGGTGTAAGTGTTGAGAAATCTGTTGTGCTCTCTCTCCCAATGTTCTTGAAGCGATTCCTTCCGACTTGACTTAAAATTACACATTCGACACCTGTAAAGGAAAGCCAGAAATTAGAATAGAAAAATTTCAATTTAGGCAGTACCTACATAATTAAAAATACCTACAAAAGTACATAAAAAAACGTCATGTGACGTAACGGTAGTGTGGCTGTCCTGAACGAAATTACCTACAATGTTAAGGGAAAACTTTGAACTACATCTTTTTTTTTTTTTTTTAAGAGGTTTGACAGAGGGAACTGTAACTGCTATGGTCTTATCGTCCCGAAATCGAAGAGAGAAGGAAATAGAGGAGGTCCACTTCTTTATAGTGATTGTCAGGTTTATAGGTACCTATTAGAAAAAACCGTCACGTGTAGATACTTTTACTTTTATTTCTGTTTTGATATACAGGGTGTCCCGCGAACAACTGTACAACGCTTGAGGGTTGATGCAGGACCTAAAGGGCTACCAGAAAAAGCTATCTGGACAGATCCGATTTTCAACAGGGGCGGAGAGTATGATTACTTGAGCGTCCACTAGGTTTGCTTCGGTTTTCGGTTTCGGTTTTCGATCCCGTGCTAAATCTAACAAGCAGGGTCCGTCCCTCCGGGAATTTTTAAGCCCGTATAGTGATTAGAAAAAATCAGTACCTATGTACCTACCTAATTTGTTTAATATTCAGTTTATTATAATTATTCTTGATTTGATTTTTTGATT
>NW_007380534.1:0-1283 GCF_000475195.1 Diaphorina citri
TCTCACTCTCAAAGGATACGGAAGGAGGAAGAGAGACAGAAGGAGGAAGAAAACGGAAGGAGAGAGACAGTAAAAAAAAGAGTTTGATGTAAAGAAAACACAGAACGCGGGAGGGAGAGAAAGAAAGAGGGAAATGAATAGACAAAATAAGGCGAACAAGAGTTAGAGAGAGAAAGAGAAATAAGAAAGGAGAGGAGGAGAGAGACAGAGAGAAAGTTTGATGGAGTGAAAATATACATATGAGGAGGTATGGAGAAAAGAAAGAGAGGGGGAGAGAGGGAAAAAGAGAACAGGAAAGAAAGAAAAAGAGAGGGAGAAAGAGTGAGATAGAGGGGGTACAAACACAATTACACATACATATGGAGGAATGAAGAAAAGAGAGAGAGAGAAAGAGGGAGAGAGGAGGACAAGGAAGAGGGGAGGATCTCATACCTGAGGGAATACATTCGTATGTATATTGTATAGATAGGTATATTGTATGTACCTAATATTGCATAGTACGTGTGACGTGACTAGAAAAGAGAATTTGCTTCAGACGAATTGCTTTGAAATTCACCATAGGCAATTATTTTGTTTTGTATTTATTTGTTTGTTTGTTTGTTTGTTTGTTTGTTTGTTTGTTTGTTTGTTTGTTTGTTTGTTTGTTTGTTTGTTTGTTTGTTTGTTTGTTTGTTTGTTTGTTTGTTTGTTTGTTTGTTTGTTTGTTTGTTTGTTTGTTTGTTTGTTTGTTTGTTTGTTTGTTTGTTTGTTTGTTTGTTTGTTTGTTTGTTTGTTTGTTTGTTTGTTTGTTTGTTTGTTTGTTTGTTTGTTTGTTTGTTTGTTTGTTTGTTTGTTTGAAACGTGAACTTTTATTCGAAGGTGTTTTAAAATGCGATGAAAATTTAAACGAGTTTTAGAAGCCCAACATAATTTTGAGTAAGGTAAAGTAAGTACCTGTGTACCTACATATACGGTTTTATATCACGGTTAGGGGCTTTTGGGGGGCACGGTTGGTCCAGTGGTAACGCGCTTGCTTGCCATGCAGAAGGACCCGGGTTCGAGTACCACCATCGACAAAAATTTGTACTCATTTTCCGATTGCAAATATTTCAACGGGTTACTTTCTGGTGTTCTCGTGTTGACCCAGCTCCTAAATGGGAAGTATTGTGTCTCTTCTCGCTCATCTGATGAGAGACATACTACGGGATGGGCATGCTACGACACAGACCACAAGCGTCTAATGTAGCAGTTGTTTCATCGCTACGAAATAAAAACGGCGGTGAAACACTCATCTTTTTTTTTTT
>NW_007380534.1:1896-22514 GCF_000475195.1 Diaphorina citri
CGATGACGTCACATCAAATGTCCCAAGCAAAGTTCCCTCGCAGGTAACGCATTAATGTGTTTGTGCGCATACGTTTCTGCGCAGTTCTTTCTGCTCCTCCGCTAGCGCGCTTGCATAGTGGCGCTACCTAACGGACGAAAAAAACAACTGCGTAAAGTCTGACGTCACACATATTTGAACTCTTTCATTAAAACGGAAAATAAAAATTGAATTTTCGACCTTTTACAGTTATTTTTTCGGAGTTTTGACCTCAGATTTGGATTTTTTCCAACTTTTTACATAGGAATCGACCATTTATTTATAATTTTTACCCATTTGCAACTGCTCCATTTAAAATACAAGGATTAAGGTTAGAACGACTTAGGATATGTACCATTGTATGTAAGTTTAGCTAGGTAGTAGGTACAACTTAGTGATGGGACTCGAGTGAGATTTTTCAACTCGATTATTTTCTACTCGATTGTTTTCCAACTCGAGTTGTAACTCGAGTGGAAAATAATCGAGTTGAATATTTATTCCTGGAAATTACACCGTGCCGATTTCTCACTCGAGAGTCGAGTAGGCGAGCGAGTCGATGATATTCGGCCGGGTTTTCGTTCGGGAACTCTCGGCATACTGGTATACCACTATACCCCTCCCCCTCTTCAGTTCTCTTTCTTGCATCATCATCTAGTAAGAGGCAAGAGGGGAGAGGGGGGTAGTGAATCATTCAACTCGTTCAAACGAATAGTTTTTCTGACGAATAGATTTGTACTCGAATAGAAACTGTACCTATGTTGCAATAATATGTGGCGAGTGCGCGAGTAACTTCGGGTCAGAGAACCCAATGAATAGTTTTTTTTCCACTCGAGTGGAACAAAATAATAATCGAGTGGACTCGAGTGAAGTCAAACTCGAGTCCACTCGAGTAAAATCATTCACTCGGCCCATCACTAGTACAACTACTAAGCATTTCATGTTAGAGGTGAGACAGTTTTATTTGTATTTTATCAATGTCACTGAATTGTGATGATAGTTTGCAAGTAGAGGAACTAGATACATATTTGAATTCTAGCTTAATGTGAAAGAGTTGTGCACCTCAAAATCCATATGAAAACCTCTATACGAGTATGCCTTCATATTGATAATATTGGGGGAGAAAACCTGGACAGCAATAGTTAGGGCCTACAAGAAGAGGACAAAGGGGAGAGGGGTCTCTTGTATAAACAGAGTAGGTCGTTACTAGAGAGACCGAAATGTGTAAACATTTCCGGAAAGCTTTCAGCGTAATCGAAATGTTAATTGTTTTGCTTGCTCACCATGTAGCATGTACTCAGCACTACTCAGCAGTTATTGGGTTTGTTTTAATGTCCCAGCCAGCCTAGTTAGATTGATTGTTACCGCGTTCGCCTTGTAAGCGCTAGGCCGCTGGTTCAATTCCCGCCCGGGGCGGATTTTATCCTGAACGGATAATGTTCGTTCTCTGAACGGCTGACTTTCTCCTATCCTGACTTCCTTCTCTCGATTTCGGGACGGTAAGGCCTTAAAAAGAGTTAGGAAAAGACAAGTAGAGAGGCAGAAATTCAAAATATTACAACAATCAAAAGACACAGACGATGCCTGACAAACGAGGATAAGTAGATAAGGATAAGGATGAATGAGGTTCTTAAGAAAAAGCTCAAAAAAGCTCAGAAAAAACTTGCGAGGCTGTGTAAAAAACAAAGAAAGACAAAAGACTGTGATAAAGAAAGTTGACGGAAACAAATTCCGACACAAAAGTAACTGATGAGGACAATGAAGGAGTTTATTAGAGAACAGATAGAGTAGTTAATTATACAACCAAGATAATACTACAGGGGATGAACAAAGTGCCAAAAATGCTAAATTTTTTATGAGAAAAAAAAGAAAGAAAAAAAAAAACTAAAGACACGAGTGAGGTTCTTAAGAAAAAGCTCAGAAAAGCTCAGAAAAAACTTGCGAGGCAGTGTAAAAAACAAAGAAAGACAAAAGACTGTGATAAAGAAAGTTGACGGAAACAAATTCCAAGACAAAAGTAACTGATGAGGACAATGAAGGATTAGAGAACAGATAGAGTAGTTAATTATACAACCAAGATAATACCTACTACAGGGGATGAACAAAGGGCCAAAAATGCTAATTTTTTTATGAGAAAAAAAAAGAAAGAAGAAAAAACTAGAGACTAGAGACACATGAACTGAGTAGACCAGTAGATAAACCTGTTATTATTCTCTTTTTGAGATGGACATTTGTGTTAGGTAAAAAGGTTGATGTAATGTTGGTACCTAGCTAAATATCTAATAACGTACCTACAAAGTACAGAGACAGATACCTTATACCTACTAGTAGGTACTAGGCTACTGCGGGTTGCCTCAATAGATCAGTTGCGCTTACTTGGGTAATGTTTCGAAGTCATAGAGTAGGAAAAATGAGAACCAACGGATTTTTTCTTTTTCTTCTACGACTTCTAAATCCCGAGATAAATCGATTTAATACCGGTAAATCGTGAACTTTGACGTCACGGCATACGCTCCCGTATGCGATAACGTCACATCAAATGTCCCGAGCAAAGCTCCTTCGCAGGCAACACATTAATGTGTTTGTGCGCATACGTTTCTGCGCAGCTCTTTCTGGCTAAATATCTAATAACTAATGACGTACCTACAGAGTACAGAGACAGATACCTTATACCTATAACTAGTAGGTACTGGGCTATTGCGGGTTGCCTCAATAGATCAGTTGCGCTTACTTGGGTAATGTTTTCAAAGTCATAGAGCAGGAAAAATGAAGACCAACGGAATTTTTCTTTTTCTTCCCGAGATAAATCGATTTAAAAAATACCGGTAAATCGTGAACTTTGACGTCACGGCATACGCTCCCGTAGGCGATGAACGTCACATAAAATTACCCGAGCAAAGCTCCTTCGCAGGCAACACATTAATGTGTTTGTGCGCAGCGTGCTTACATACTGGCGCTACCTAGCGGACGAAAAAACAACCGCGTAAAGTCTGACGTCACACAGATTTGAACTCTTTCATTAGAACGGAAAATAAAAATTGAATTTGAGACCTTTTACATTTATTTTTTCGGAGTTTTGACCTCAGATTTGGATTTTTCACAACTTCTTACATAGGAATCGACCATTTATTTATAATTTTTACCCATTTGCAACTGCTCCATTCAATTTCATATTATCAGACACGATGGTACCTACTTCTGTACATGTTTAGTAAATATCATTTACTCGTATATAGGTGCCTACATGGGTAATGCTAATTAATATTAGTCGTATAAAGAGTTGTAAGCATACCGTATACCTAGGTATAATTTTTATCGATCGATAAGTATACCTACTACTTCCCTCCCTCCCTCTTCCCGTGCAAAGGATGGGTAGGAATAGTTATTTCAAGCAAGATGATTATCTCCAACCACAGTCTGCGTGGGAGCGTGGGAATTAAAATATTATTTTAAAGCACAATATTATAGATACTTTATTTAGGAAGATTATTTATGAGATGCATTCAAATTTCAATAAATAATTATTCAAATTTGCTAATTAATTAGTCGTGTAAAGATGTAGTTGTAAGCATACCGTATAGGTACCTAGGTATAATTTTTATCGATCGATAAGTACCTACTACTTCCCTCCCTCCCTCTTCCCGTGCAAAGGACGGGTAGGAATAGTTATTTCAAGCAAGATGATTATCTCCAACCACAGTCTGCGTGGGAGCGTGGGAATTAAAATATTTTAAAGCACAATATTATAGATACTTTATTTAGGAAGATTATTTATGAGATGCATTCAAATTTCAATAAATAATTATTCAAATTTAAATACCTAAATAATTTATTTATTTATTTTTTTGTATAATAAAATATTTAAACATTGCGTTAGGTATAATAATGGAGCTTCATTGTGTTTCGTAATGGTTATTTTTGGGCTATGTTAAGTACGTACTTACTGGGCTTAGAGAGAGAGAAGAGGAGGGGTGGAGAGAGAGAGAGAAATAATTTATGTTAAAATATAAAGCCCTATTAAAACGAAATCCACCACACTCTTCTAGGCTAGGGCCCCATTCTTGGAGTTAGCCCCTGAGGGGTCAAGTGCCTACATGTGGAGCTTTATATTTGGAAAGAGAGGAGAAAATTTTCTTCATCCTAGAAAACTCACGGTAGTGGAAAATCCTCTTGAAAATCCATTCACAGGATAATAGGGTAAGTAGGTAAGGAATCCTTACTAAGGATCAATTTGTATTCACTGAACTGGACAACTCACTCGGAAAAACGGCTCCTATAACCCTCCAAAGTCCCGGTCGGCCACAACTACTAAGCATTTCATGTTAGAGGTGAGACTGAAATTAATTCACTCATATTTTCCCCCTTTTTTCAAATGAGAAAAAAGGAACTTTTTTAATTAATAATTGTTATTGTAGGTAATATTATTCTTATTATTGTTAATGTCACTTGAAACTTACATTTTTCACTTCTTCTAACGGGAACCGCACATGCAGACATATTGGTAATCAAATAATAATCACTTACTTAAAAAAGAAAAAGAAGAAGAAGAGGTTTGATAGAGGAAACTGTAACTGCTAAAGCCTTATCGTCCCGAAATCGAAGAGAGAAGGAAGACAGTATAGGAGAAAGCCAGCCGTTCCTAGAACGAACATTATCCGCTCAAAATAAAATTTGCCCCGGGCGGGAATCGTCTAATGTAGCAGTTATTTCATGTTACGAAATAAAAACAGCGGTAAAACACTCATCTTTAAAAAAAATCGAACCCACGGCCTAGCGCTTACAAGGCAGACCCGCTACCAACCAAGCTAACTAGGCTGGCAATCACTTACCTTTGTAAAGTCGAAACTATAAAAGTTCTCGATTTTGATGTTCAACTTTTGACTCAAAATGTCCTGCGAGACCTCTCGATTGCACAGATCCTGATTTCGAATCAGCATGTTGGGCTGAGTCACTATGGATAACTGGCCTACTCGACAGGCATCCAGGATATCTTTGCTCGGTACCAGACAGACAGAGTGACACTTGAAGGACAGCAAAAGAACACAGAAAAGTGTCAGATAGGTGGACCGCATCATTTGAAAAGCTTTCTATTTTATTTGGTTGACTATTTATTATTAATCTTGTATTTTATATTATATTGGAATTTTTTAATCACACAATACATCCTTGAGGATGATTTTCTCCATTTCGGGCGATTTGAAAGCCACTGGTCTTCGAGCTAACATTCGTAATGGTTATTTTTGGGCTATGTTAAGTACGTACTTATTGGGCTTAGAGAGAGAGAAGAGGAGGGGTGGAGAGAGAGAGAGAAATAATTTATGTTAAAATATAAAGCCCTATTAAAACGAAATCCATTATTATTCAATCTGACGTAATTTCGCAGATTGGTTAACCCTTGCGGACTTGTAAAGACCTTTAAAAAGCATACGGTACAATGGTCATGCCTTGTACAAACGTAAAATACGTATGGAACTGTCAGCGAGGGTTAAGCTCCAAAGTTAAAGTACATTTCGGACTTGTAAAGGCCTTTAGAAAGCATACGGTACAATGGTCATGCCTTGTACAAACGTAAAATACGTATGGAACTGTCAGCGAGGGTTAAGCTCCAAAGTTAAAGTACCTATCCAATACAAAGGTACTGTTTTATTACAGAAGCATTAATAGGCACAAAGGTATTAGGGTACAACAAAATAATATTAGGGGCCATACCTCAGGGGTCTAAATGTCAACCCCCACCTACAGATTTTCGTTACATATTTTGATGATTAGAAACAAAACAGAGGAAATAGGAGAAGAATGATGCGAAGGGGAAGAGAGAAATGAGAGACTGGTTACATCATACTTTGATGTACAGGGAATTAAAAAAGTAGGTATGGGAATTAAATTTTGCCTGGAGAAATGCGACAAGCGGGGCCCGTCCCTCCGGGAATTTTTCGATCTTGGTTAAAGAAAATCAGTATTTATGTACCTACCTATTTTATTTAATATAATATGATGGCCAGGTATTATAATTGGAGAGAACAAGCTGGGCCCGTCCCTCTGGGAATTTTTTAGCCCCTAGTTTATTCGATCGTGGTTAGAGAAAATCAGTACCTATGTACCTACCTAATTTGTTCAATATTCAGTTTATCAAAAACAATTTTTTCTGGTTTTTTGGTTCTCTGGATAAAATTTGCACCACCATTTTCGTGTTCCTGATAAAAAGACCTTTAATTTGATTTATAGGTCGACCAGATTTGGATAAGTCCTTCTGTAGGGACAGACAGACACCGAAGCGAATACAATAGCCCGTCCACTATATCTTTTGTTATTACTATCGTAATAATAAAGAAAGGACGGGCTAAAAAGTGAGGAAAAGAGAGAAATGAAAAAGGCATGGTAGAGAAGAGTTAGAGAGGAAGGAGAGAGGCAAAAAAGGGGTAAGGAGAGGGAGACACATGAGAAAGCAAGATACACGTTTTCGTTGGGAAAATTGTATGTTCGTGAGGAAAGCATGAGTGACATTTTTGAAATCCCAAAGCCAAGTATGCAATATCCAAGATGTAAGCTCAAATTAAAAAAGATGTCATACCCTATAACATACGTGTGGATCTTAAGAGCTCGAAGCAATTTCCAGCATGGCAGAATGTTCCTGTTCCCCATTGTAATTGTGAAACCATGATTGCCCATGTTCCTTGATTATTATTGTCCTTAGGGGTTTCGAATGTTTAGCGACTTTTCTCATCAGTGCACATTTTTTTTTCTTCTTCGTCTTCTTCTTCTTCTTTTCCCAAGTTTAGTTCCGGGTTATTTTCTGTCAACGAAGATTGGAAAAGCTCCATTAATAATATACCTACAACCTACTATAGAAGCAGCAGGGATAGAGAGAGAGAGATGTAGGTACAAATATGTAATATGAAGTAGGTATCGTGCTTCTTCAGATTTTTTTTAAGCTCATTTATTGTTTATTGTACCCTAACATGCCCATCCCGTAGTACATCCCTTATGAGATGAGTGAAAAAGAGACGAAATTGTTTCTACGTAGACTACAATAGAATAACTTGTTCATTCTTGTTCATCTGCTGGAATGAGACTAAAAGGTCCCTGTACTCCAGCAGTCCAAAAAAAAACTGACAGCATCTACGTATGAACAGAATTCAACAATTATTCCAACATTGAGTAATAGAGTTAAGGCGTGTCCAGCCATAAAAAGAGACGAAATTTTTTCTACGTAGACTACAATAGAATAACTTGTTCATCCTGCTGGAATGAGACTAAAAGGTCCCCGTACTCTAGCAGTCTAAAAAAAAACTGACAGCATCTACGTATGAACAGAATTCAACAATTATTCCAACATTGAGTAATAGAGTTAAGGCGTGTCCAGCCATAATCAATCGACGTCGATTGAAACCGTACACTGCCTCAAAACCAAAGATTCACCTCTTCACCTCGTTGATCGACGCGACGAGGTCGACTATGTGTGGACACAGCTTTACCGATCCGGGCCCTCCTAATCTAATTGAAACCGTACACTCCCTCAAAAACAAAGATTCACCTCTTCACCTCGTTGATCGACGCGACGAGGTCGACTATGTGTGGACACAGCTTTACAGATCCGGGCCCTCCTAATCTTCACCTCTGATCAGTGGCGTAGCGTGTATGTATGGCGTGTATGGCGGCCATACAACTCAAAAGTTCACTCTAATGCCCATAAATATTAATGGCATCAAGTAGCCTATGTCACCCCTAGTACTCTTCTGGACAACCACAAAAAAATTTCATCAACATCGGTCGAGCCGTTTTCTCGTGAAAAGAGGACAACCAAAGGTCTATTTAGCGTAACATAAAGACAGACAGAAATTTTTCTAATGTTATTTTTGGAATCGTGGATGCATCATCTATATGTAATGTAAATGCAATTTCTTTGTGTTATTATGTCACAACTTTGGTGCTCACTGCAGCATTGTAGGATTTTTCCCAATACATATCTGATTCTATTCTACATATTCTACTCTATTCTATTCTGATTTGATTTCTCGTTCCGCAGCTTCCATTATGATTATCGGTAGCTCAAGCAGACTGGTGGCAGGACGCACGGCGGTTCAAACCGTCTACTGGCGGGCCACCAAAAATAAGACAACCGGGGCCGGATCAGAAATCAGCCCGAAGATCTACAAGACGGGCCGAACTCTGACGTTTGACAAGAACTCGAACCACACACCCCCCTCCAACTTTGCTCTGAACAACACCAATAGTCGCTCCTTTAGTACCGCTTAAAACTTCAGACCCCACCTTACGTAGGTAAGTAAATATTTACTTAAAGAAATAACTGAGGGACAGAATGAGATTGGCCAGCTTAGTTTGCTTGGTTGGTAGCGCGTCTGCTTTGTAAGCGCTAGGCCGCGGGTTCGATTCCCGCCCGAGGCAGATTTTATCCTGATGGAATAATGTTCGTTCTCGGAACGGCTGACTTTCTCCTATCCTGTCTCTCTTCTCCGATTTCGGGACGATAAGACCTTGGCAGTTACATTTTCCTCTGCCAAACCCCTTTAAAAAGAAGAGAAAAAAAAGATCATAGCCACCTAATAAATTAATGTTCTCTTTTCATTCCCAGATACCCAACAACAAAGACGTAGAAAATGAAGGAGAAAATTAGAAAAATAGAAGTACATGCTTTCTCCTATCCTGTCTCTCTTCTCCGATTTCGGGACGATAAGACCTTAGCAGTTACAGTTTCCTCTGCCAAACCCCTTTAAAAAGAAGAGAAAAAAAAAGATCATAGCCACCTAATAAATTAAAGCGAATTTAATGTTCTCTTTTCATTCCCAGATACCCAACAACAAAGACGTAGAAAATGAAGGAGAAAATCAGAAAAATAGAAGTACATAAATGGAAAAGAAAATTGCATAATATTGTAATTACATGAAAATGTGAATAATGGAATGTGATCGAAGGGAAACGAGCAGTTTTTATCAAATGAATTGAATAAACATTATTTTGGCTGGAGAACAAAAACATTTTGTTTGTTTTTCATGATAAATTATCATTTTTTCTATTGGGAGGTTTCAGAGTTTTTTTTTTTTTTTTTAATTTTTTTAACATGTTTGCTTACACGTTCAGAACAACAGTACCTACTACCCTACTACTCCAATGTTTTGATAGCAATAATCCAAATAATGTGAGAAATTATTGAGAGCAAAACAAAACAAAAGCACACATGTGGGTAAATTTTGTGTAAATTTGTTGAAATCGTTATTTACATCGGTTTACAGAATATCAGCAATTGTATTAGAATAGAATGGAACAGAATAGAATTAGGAACTTTTATGTAGAATGTAGGTACCTTGTTTATTCTGCTCGATTATGACTACAAAGTCCCTCTACCCCAGCCGTCTGAACATAAGTCTTATTCTAAACATGGTTTTAAACGGTTCTAGATGGATATTATACCGCTCCGCACCCTAAAAATATCGATCGTGTACGGACATATTGATAGATTCTGAAGTGACTTTGTGAAAAGAAGAACACCAGTAACTTATACTCTTCACACCAGTAACTTACCTATACAGTTGGAACTGTGAAGAGTATAAGTCATAAGTCACTGGTGTTCTTCTTTATGGACATATTGACAATATATATTTTTTTATATATACCTATAGTAATGTACTTTTCTTCCTAAGCGGTATTATCCTGGCCGAAATTCATGCGCGCCATTAGGGAAACCTTCTGCGCTTTCTTCACCACATCCAAACATTTCTTGCGCTTCATCATCTTGCAGTCCTGGAAATATCCTTCGTTCTTCGGAAACCCGTGCGTTCCGTCCGCATACGTGACAAGGCCGTGGCCCCAAATCCTGCCCCCTCGAAATTCACCCTCGAATTTCATGCCATCCGCCCGCCAGAACACTCCGTGCCCGTGAAACCAGCCCTGTAGTAACTCTCCTTCATACCTGAAATCATTTCATTACGTCCAGGTTTACTCAGGCCAACTACTCACTATCAGGTGGACCTGACAGGTACCTACATCTGATCAGGTTCGCCTGCTAGGTCTACCTGATAATGTGTGTGCTCATCAGGTATCAGGTAGACCTGACAGACGGACCTTTTCAGCCGTACCTGCCAGGTCTACCTGATATCGAGTGCCCGGCATGAGATACAAGTTTACTTGCTCGTCAGCGGAGTGGTAAAGACGGACCCCCTAAAAGTCTATGGCCCCGCGCGGGCTGCGGGGTGGAATTTATGCCAGTGATTACTATCCACTAGCAAAAAACCCCCTCAGAAGGGATGTCTTCGGATGACCTGTCGTCTGGAGACCTCCTAGCGAATGGTGCGAGAGACGATTGAGTGTCCAAACTGTGGATTACTCCAACAAAAGTGTCCTACAGTATGTCAACGACGTTATAGAACCCAATACCCCAACAAAAACATCAACCACCATCCCAAGAAATGGAAAATAACTGTCAAAATAGTTCCAATCATTAAAGAAGACAAGTTTGGAGGAGGAGAACTACAGAGTGTGCAGGATATTCAGAGTCCCAGTGTTCATCCTTGGGAAACCCCATTTACCGAGTCATCTTTTCATCGCTTCAGAAAAAGGTAAGATCAAAATGAGGAGCGTTTTTTTTATAGTTTTCCTAAAGTTTCATAGGCAGTTCCTTTTTGAAGGTCTGAAAGTGAAAAAGATCTTTTTTATGACTCCAAATGTATTCTAGGTAATACATAGTGAGAAATAACACGTGATTTACGCATTAACTGCTCATCCATGGCCGATTAGTAGGTATTCAAAGGTTAACGTTATAGGTAAGTACCTATTTCGTAATTTTATTACCACTGATGAGAAAAGAAACATAATGATAATTTTCCCACTCAACACCTCTGACCTAACCTGACTTCTGACCTTGTATGAAATTGAAATTTCTCCTCTGCTTTTGAGATTTTCTAGCAAATGGGAAAAGAAAACGAAATTAGCAATTTTATATTGTGATCTTTTTGTGTAAGGCAAAAAAATGGCTGAAAAAGACGTAGGTAGATAGCTAGTTAGCGCCTCAACAAAAAAAGAAAGTAAGAAAAGTTTACAAGTAAAACGAACTCCTAATTTCATATATATCTAAAAAAAATCGCAAGCTAAAGCTTGCTCCTTATGTTGTTTTTTTATCATCTACTTTTCTATTTTATATTTACTTTATTATTATTCTTTTGATATTTTTCCTTCTACCTACGCACCAATTCCTTGTTTTTCTTTCCAAGTCAATTTGCATTTTGGAAATCAACTTCCTGAAGTAGGTACCCTGCCCTACCTACTGAAAGAAGCTTTCTCTAGCTTAGTTTGAGAATGGAACGACAAACTAATGGTACTTTTTAAAAAGTAATCAAGAACTTCAAACCTTAGTTTATTCTTACTAGGTTCATTTTGGTTGTTAGATATTCCTGTTCCTTGATTATTATTGTCCTTAGGGGTTTCGAATGTTTTGCGACTTTTCTCATCAGTGCACATTTTTTTCTTCTTCTTCTTCTTCTTCTTCTTCTTCTTCTTCTTCTTCTTCTTCTTCTTCTTCTTCTTCTTCTTCCGAGCTGTTACACCTCCTCATGGAGGAGAACACGAACGAATTGAGGAGACGGGATTTGGCGCTGTTCCTTCGGGAATATTGCCAGTTCTCTCAGAACCTTCAGCCCCAGGCCAAGGAAAACTTCTACAAAGTAAGTGCTGTTGAGTGTTTTTTTTTCTTCCTCTTCCTCTTCTTCTTCTTCTTCTTCTTCTTCTTCTTCTTCTTCTTCTTCTTCTTCTTCTTCTTCTTCTTCTTTTTTTTTTTTTTCTTCTTCTTCTTCTTCTTCGTCTTCTTCTTTCAACTCATAACTTGTTTAAACTCGAGAAATTTTGTTTTATTATGTTTGGTCACACCAACTCATAACGTGTTTAAACTCGAGAAATTTTGTTGTATTATGTTTGGTCACACAATGACTCTCAGAACCATGTCGCATCGTAGTCGTACTAAAACTTGGTCGTAAATGTTTTCCCACTTCTTTTCGTCTTCTTCGTCTTCTTCTTTCAACTCATAACTTGTTTAAACTCGAGAAATTTTGTTTTATTATGTTTGGTCACACAGTGACTCTCTGAACCATGTCGCATCGTAGTCGTACTAAAACTTGGTCGTAAATGTTTTCCCACTTTTTTGACGCTACTGAATACGCTTCATGTTGCTGCTTTGAGTCAAACTCAAGCCCCCCCGGAATATAAGTCCGACGTTCTACCTCAACTTCTAGGTTCTAATGCCCAGCAATCACGCTCAGACTGTCTTATGTCGGCCATCGCGATTGTCCGACGATGGTCTCACTAAAACTTGGTCGTAAATGTTTTCCCACTTTTTTGACTCCTACTGAATACGCTTCATGTTGCTGCTTTGAGTCAAACTCAAGCCCCCGGAATATAAGTCCGACGTTCTACCTCAACTTCTAGGTTCTAATGCCCAGCAAACACGCTCAGACTGTCTTGTGTCGGCCATCGCGATTGTCCGACGATGGTCTGCGTGGCCGGCATAAGACAAAGGAAATTTGTAAAGAGGCCCTTTTTCTGATTAAAATCCTCAGTTAACTGAACTTTTTTATTTCATTTTCCTCGTTTTCTTCCCCAGACCCTATCATCGCTAGGAATACTGCCCGCTCTGGAAGTTGTCCTGTCGGCCGAGGACATTGCCACCAAAAACGCCGCCATCGATATTCTTAACTTCATCATCGAGTTTTCACCCTCCTTCATTCGTGACTACACTCTCCAGCAGGCCGCCTGTATATCCCGTGAAGAGGTCCGTATGGAGTTGCACATTTTACCAATTAACTAAACTTTGGATCGATTGATTGAATGATATGGTTCATTTATTTTTATTTATAATTATTTAACTATAAATACCTACATCTCCTAAGCTAAGGGCCTAACTTTTTGGAGATGGCTCTTCCATGACTGTATTCACATCTCTGTAAATTCTGAACTCCGGAATTCTGAATCTGAACTAAAATAGAGATGTCTAAAGAGTGAGTGAGTTGTAAAAAATGTGTCGTTTTGGCAACCCAAACTTTGGGCAGTCCGTCAGTAAATTTGATTGATTGTCTCTCACGTCCTTGGTTTCATTCTGTTTACAGCAAGACCCAATGCTGGTGAATGTGATCATCGAACAAATGGTGTCAGACACAGATCCGGAGCTAGGCCGGGCCGTACAGCTGATGTCCATTCTGAAGATACTGATTGATCCGGACAACATGCTGTCCAGCATCAACAAGACGGAGAAATGCGAGTTCCTCAACTATTTCTACAAGTACAGCATACACCTGCTCATGGGTGAGTGACACAGAGTTTTTTTACTGACACAAGTTAACTCAAAACTGAACTGTTTTTTTGTTTTTGTTTTTTTTTGTTTTTTTTTTTCCAAGATACTTTATTTTAGTTTTATCCGATGTGGTGGTTCAAAAATTGAAGGAAAAAGGGAGAAGCTAATTGAAACAATGGGTGGTTTTAATTTTAACCCATGCGATGATTCAAAATCTGAAAGAAAGAAAAAATAGATTTTTTTTTACTGACACAAGTTAACTCAAAAGGGAACTGTTTGTTTGTTTTTTTCCTCCCTTTTCCTTTCTCTTTTATTGGTAGGTAATGTGGGTCATCTTAGTTTTATCCGATGTGGTGGGGTTCAAAAATTGAAGCAATAAAGGAGAAGCTAATTGAAACAATGGGTGGTCTTAATTTTAACCCATGTGATGATTATAAATCTGAAAGAAGGAAAAAATATATTTAAGTAAATTTTATTTATTTTTATTGTACCTACAGTCCTACATTAATATAATTAGAAATGCATGGTACAAAGTCAATGTGGGGGGAAAAAGCATAAAATAATATTGTATAAATAGAAATTTGAAATGTTACGTGTTTTCTTTAATTATTTTCATAAATTGAAATATTTGAAACATATTGTTTTCTCTTTCACCAGATCCCCTCCTAGATAACACGAAGAAGGACGAAGTTCAAGTCGACTCGTACCACAACGCTCAACTCCTGGGCGTGATCCTGGAACTGTTATCCTTCTGCGTCGAGCATCATTCCTACCACATCAAGAACTTTGTACTCAACAAGGACCTCCTGAGGAAGGTCCTGGTACTCATGAAGTCCTGCCACACGTTCCTTGTTCTCAGTAAGTTTTACTTGGCGTTTCCTTTTTCGGACCTGTTGGGTTTTTAGGGTTGATTTTTCAGCCAACCTGTCCTACAGAACGGAACCTTTGGATGAAACCCAAGGAGGTTGCAACCTTCCTTGTATAGAAGAGCAGGAGGAGGATACCTGAATTGACTTCTTGGAACGTCGCTACAACAACAATAACGGAACAGAACAAGACTTCTATAAGGTTATAAGTTGTTATTTATGTAAGGGACCTTATAATAACGGAGGTATTATCGATCCGAAAACCGAATGAATTGGAACCGCGGGACCATCACGGGAGGAGGTAGGAAAAGAGAGAGACCTCCAAATTAAGTAGGATGGTACTATGTAAAATGTGTAAGTAATGCAGTTTTTTTGTGTTATTATGTCACAACTTTGGTCGCTCACTGCAGCATTGTAGGATTTTTCCCCAAATATCTCAATAATCCTAATCCCAGATGTTAGTACCTACCATGCTGGCACCGGTCGCTATGCGCATTTATATGTCATAGCTACTCATTTTCCTCACGAGGCAGAGTGAGCCCCACAACATCCAGTCACGGAGTCAATCATTTGCTTGATACAAATTTCTTGACCCCGCCGGGAATCGAACCCGGGTCTCCCGCGTGCAAGGCGAGTGCAGTGACCACTACGCCATGGGAGCTGACCGGATGGGACTACAAAGTGACTAAAAAAGAAAAATAATAAAAATAAAAGATAATGAAATGGGTAATTGCTTCCAAATAGGTATTGTTTTCCTAGGAGTTTCCATGTATTAATCTCTTGTTCTATTTACTTCTGTTCTACAGGTAGTCTAAGGTTCATGAGGAAGATCATCGCAATGAAGGATGACTTTTACAACCGGTATATCATAAAGGGCCACCTCTTCCAACCTGTGATTGATACGTTCAATCGAAACAAGGGCAGATACAACTTGCTCGACTCTGCTGTTCTTGAACTGTTTGAATATATCAAACTGGTGAGTTTTGTTTGTTTAATGTTTTATAAAAAAAAAAAAAAAAACACCAACAACAACATTGAATGTTCGATTTTGCAGGAGTAAAGTTAGCTAGGGGTTTCTTCTAGTTGCCCCAGCACAAGGGCAGTCATAAATGAAAAAGATTTTTTTGAATCGTGTTGAATGTTTGATGTTGGCAGGAGGACATCAAAGTGCTGTGCTCGCACGTAGTGGAAACATATGGGGATGAGCTCGAGTCTATTCACTACGTGCAGACATTCCGCTCCCTCCGACTCAAGTACAACCAGGCCCAGGACAAACTCAAAGACCTCAAGGACAAGTCTTCGACCAACCTGCTCGACAGTGTGTCCCTCCTGCGGAACAAGATGACCACCATACATCGGAGCAGTCGCGCGCACCAGGTGAGCCAAGGGTTTCAGTGGGTTTTTCCGGCTCTATGCTTGGAGTTCGGGGTGCACTCAGCCTCGTGAGGACAATTGAGTTTTTTTTTTCTTTTTTTTTTAACAATACTTTCTTTATTTTATTTTGAACATTTTAAATTACAATTAGGTAAATACAATAAATTGAAAAATAGAGACAAAAAATCGGCTCTATGCTTGGAGTTCGGGGTGCACTCAGCCTCGTGAGGACAATGGAGTCAGCTACTTTAATCGAGTAGCGACCAGTGGCAGCATTACCAGTGTAAAAGACTATTGAAATATGGGAATTGATTGCAAAGGAGGCACTTAGTAATGTTGTGATATCCACAAAAGTTGTGAAAAAGCTCTGCTTTACCACAAAGAATTTGAGATTTAATTTTTTTGATTGATTGATTCCGTGACCGGCTATTGCGGGAGCCACTCAGCCTTGTGAGGAAAATGAGTAGCTATGACATATAAATGCCCATAGCGACCGGTGCCAGCATGGTAGGTAAACATTGGATGTTAGGATTATTGACATATTGGAAAAATCCTACAATGCTGCAGTGAGCACCAAAGTTGTGATATAATAACACAAAGAAACGATATATTTTTTATTTTTATTTTTTGGCCTCGAAAAACTAAGTTTGTTGATAATTCGAATGTTCGTGTTCTCAGGAGCCTCGTCAGATGGATGAAGATGAAGAAATCTGGTTCAATGAAGAGGACAGCTTTGAGGACGCCTCTGCCGACACATCTCCCCCCTCTGTCACCTCATCACAACTTGGCAACAGTGCAGCTTCTAATGTTATCACATTCGAGTCGATAGGTAAGTACACTTGGCAACAGTGCAGCTTCTAATGTTATCACATTCGAGTCGATAGGAAGTACTTGCAACAGTGCGCTTATCTAATGTTATCAGACATTCGAGTCGACTAGGTAAGTATAAACACTTGGCAACAGTGCAGCTCATGTTATCACGTTCGAGTCGATAGGAAGTAACTAGTGTATTACGCTCACATAAATACTTTCTATCCAATGTATCTTCTAAGGACTTTTGGGTTTGGTAGGTTTTAAGTACATTGTCCAACATTTTACACTTCGCCTTTTGGACTACAAAAGAAAAGTGCCCAATTTTTTTAACACTGGGACCTTTAGAGGTTATATGAAAAGGATCAGATCTGCAATTATTTGAATATTAGCAAAAAAACCGTTTTGAAATTCACCTGGAATATACAAAGTCATTTCACCAGCCTCAGATTTTGGGTTAGCATTCTTTGAATACCAAGCGCCGTCAAATGAAATCACACCCACAGACAGTCTGTAGGGTTATGATTTGTCTGATTTCCAAATACATAAAGACCTTGTTTCGACTGCGGGAATTTAGGGACTTTTCAGTATCAGATTGACAGTATAAGCCAAGTATGTATATTAATATTAATCTTTTCTCTCGGGGAATATTCTAAATAATTAATCTTTTCTTTCGGTTGTGTTTCAGGTAAAAGTTTGTCGGAAAAGAAAGTATCGTCAGATAGTCTGGGTGTGGGGATTGGGGGAGGAGGAGGGAGCAGTCTGTTCTCAACCGGCACCACGTCCATTACCAACAATAATAACAATAACAAAACCTCCCCATCCAGTTCCCCACCACCCTCGCTGCAGCTTAACAATAGTACGAGTTCTCCTCCCACCTCTCCTCTTTCACAAGTAAGTTCACATTCAGACATTTAGTAGCTTCATTGACCGAACGATAGTGAGGTCTATGTTTTAACTCGACCGTTTTGCATTTGGTTTGGATGTTTGTTTGTCTGTTCCGCTATAACTCCCGATTGCCTGGTTCAGGGCGAGCAAGCCAATTTAACATGGCTAGAGGTAGAGACCATCACCCCGGTGTATAGCAGATACAAAAAGATATCTTTTCTTTATTCTGCTATTGCCATTCGGCGAAAGCTAAAGCCGCTAAAACAACAACAGGATACCTAAATAATATTTGTCGTATATTTCAGGCTCTGGTAGATTACGAAGAGGATTCGGACGAGGAAGAAGACCCGCAACAGGATACCTAAATAATATTTGTCGTATATTTCAGGCTCTGGTAGATTACGAAGAGGATTCGGACGAGGAAGAAGACCCGTCCGCTGTTACCTCCACCCCTCCCTCCTCATCCTCCCCTCCCCCATCCAGTGATGACGTCACAGTAGGCGGAGGTGAAAACGGAGATGATGGACAGGCGAGCAAGCGGATGAGATTCTCCTAGATCTCTTGTCTGTCTGCCTCCCCCGGAACCCAAAGCGAACCCTTCCCAGTGGTGAGTTTTTTCTGACTGGCGGGACTTTACACAGGGAGTATACCCGCCGAAATTTTTCTTGCAAAAAAAAAAGCCAAGGGAAACCAATTTTTTTTTTTTTTTACATTCTATTTTTGTAATCATAGTGGCATACAGTCTGGCTGGGGGACTTTAAACAGGGACTACAGGGAGTATACCAGCCGAAATTTCCCTTGCTAAGTTGGCTGGAAGAGCTCCCCCAGGAGAACCATGCCACTTAAAAGACAGCGGTAAAAAAAAAAAAAAAAAAAAAACGGGTGAGGTTGGGGGTGCTTCACCACAGATAATTTGTTATTAATTTTTTTGCCATTGTAACTTCATGTACTTTGTACATGATTACAATTTAAGAGCGAAATTATTCAATTTTTGATGAAATTGTAACGGGGCTAAAAATAAAGAGATGTGACCTAATCCTATACATAAATGACTGCTTAGTAAGTACTGGTATGGACGTGGTTAACGTCGGTGAGATTAACAATTGCTGGAGGCGGATCTTCTTTTCCGAAATCCTGTGAAGGACATGGGCTTTCTATTGTCACCGAGCATGTTGGACTCCATCTGAAAACAGGATGAAAGTGTATATTATTGTACCGCAAAAACGAAGTCATTGATAAGAGCCGAAAATTTGAAAAATTGTCGCGAGAGAGACGAAAATGGGAAGAATTTTCAAGATAGTGAGAGAAGAAATTAGGAAGAATTATTGTAGTGAGAGAGACAAAAATGGAAAAGATTGTCGCGAGAGAGGCGAAAATGGGGAAAATTGTGAGAGAAACGAAAATTTGAAAAATTGTCGCGAGAGAGACGAAAACAGCAAGAACTGTCGCGAGAGAGACGAAAATAGGAAGAATTGTCGTGAGAGAGACGAAAATAGGAAGAATTGTGAGAGAGACGAAAATGAGAAGAATTATGGGAAGAATTTTCAAGATAGTGAGAGACGAAATTAGGAAGAATTATTGTAGTAAGAGAAACAAAAATGGAAATGATTGTCGTGAGAGAGACGAAAATGAGAAGAATTATGGTGAGAGAGACGAAAATGGGAAGAATTGTCGTGAGAGAGACGAAAATAGGAAGAATTGTCGCGAGAGAGACGAAAATAGGAAGAATTGTCATGAGAGAGATGGGAAGAATTTTCAAGATAGTGAGAGACGAAATTAGGAAGAATTATTGTAGTGAGAGAGACAAAAATGGAAATGATTGTCGCGAGAGAGACGAAAATGGGGAAAATTGTGAGAGACGAAAATTTGAAAAATTTTCGCGAGAGAGACGAAAACAGGAAGAACTGTCGCGAGAGAGACGAAAATAGGAAGAATTGTCGTGAGAGAGACGAAAATGAGAAGAATTGTCGTGAGAGAGACGAAAATGGGAAGAATTGTCGCAACATAGACAAATATTGGACAAAGTGTCGTGAGATAGACGAAAAATGGAAGAATTTGAAAAGAGACGAAAATGTTTGGTATCTTGAGAGAGGCGAAAATGGGAAGAATTGTCTCGAGAGAAAGAGACGAAAATATGAGAGAGACGAAAATAGGAAGAATTGTGAGAGAGACGAAAATGAGCAGAATTGTCGTGAGAGAGACGAAAATGGGAAGAATTGTCGCAACATAGACGAATATTGGAAAAAGTGTCGTGAGATAGACGAAAATGGGAAGAATTTGAAAAGAGACGAAAATGTTTGGTATCTTGAGAAAAGCGAAAATGGGAAGAATTGTCTCGAGAGAAAGAGACGAAAATGGAAAGAAAAGCATTTACCTGCATTTGCATCTGTCTCTCTGCCTGTTCGTGCTTCTCTCGCCTTCTCAGAAGTTCCAGACGCGCCTCCTGTATAGCCTCCCAGAGTTTAGCCTCGCTCAGGATTTGTCGGGATAATTCTTCCACGGCCGGTTCCGAGTTCATTTCCACCAGAGTTCCCATTGACTCCGAGGCTGAGCGCTTTTTGCCACAACCTGAAAATGATGTCGAAGTTTTGGAATTATGGAAGTCAGAGTTGGAAAAGATGAGCTCAAAAAGGAAAATACAAAAAATATCAATTATTGTTACAAATAAATAAAACATAAAAAACAAAACAAAACATTTATTAAAAAAGTATTAAAACAAATGCGGCTGTCACCCCAGGTTAATGCTTAGAAATAACGCATACAAATCAAAATAATCACGAATCAAAGTATTCATTGTGGAAGTCAGAGTTGGAAAAGATGAGCTCAAAAAGGAAAATACAAAAAATATCAATTATTGTTGTCAGAGTCAGAGTTGGAAAAGGTGAGCTCAAAAAGGAAAATACAAAAAATATCAATTATTGTTACAAATAAATAAAACATAAAAAACAAAACAAAACATTACAAAAAATATCAATTATTGTTACAAATAAATAAAACAAAAAAAAAACAAAACAAAACATTTATTAAAAAAGTATTAAAACAAATGCGGCTGTCACCCCAGGTTAATGCTTAGAAATAACGCATACAAATCAAAATAATCACGAATCAAAGTATTCATTGGTGAGCTCGTTTTTCGTCAATAAAAGATTTTATTGCTTCCTAAAATTTAATTAAACACAAAAGGTAGGTACCTACCCAATACCTATGTCGCATATATGTAGGTGTATACCAACTATACAATAATCGCTAGTTTTGATGGAGAAAGTAGTTACCTAACTAAAAGATAATGTGACAATTAAAAGCTTTCCACAAGGGTTCGGCCGCTTTCCATCTGTGTGTAGCATAAAATAATATTACCTACTAATGTGTTA
>NW_007380535.1:0-15945 GCF_000475195.1 Diaphorina citri
GTGGTCAAATTCTCAAATAAATGAGGATAAAATTCCATACCTCGGCTGGGATCGAACCCACGTCCTCCTGATTACCAGGCGAGCGTCTTGACCACTACGCCACCGAGGCAGGGTTAAGTCATGTAGGTCTCTTTAATGCCAAGTTGAAGAACAAAGTTTCTCCCAAGTTGAAGAACAAAGTTTCTCCCAAGTTGAGGGACAAAGTTTCTCCCAAGTATGTGTGTTTGGCACCTTAACTCTCAGGTACAGTTACCTATGTACTTCATGTGTTATAGATTGTGATAGGTACATATGCTGAGGATTCAAGTCCCCCAGAGCCAGCCTAGTTAGCTTGGTTGGTAGCGCGTCTGCCTTGTAAGCGCTAGGCCGCGGGTTCGATTCCCGCCCGGGGTGGATTTTATCCTGAAGAGATAATGTTCGTACCTTAGAACGGCTGGCTTTCTCCTATCCTGTCTGCCTTTTGCCTTCGATTTCGGGACGATAAGACCTTAGCAGTTACAAAAAAAAAAAAAAAAGCTGGTCCACTCCCTGTTAGTCCCCCAGACTTACTAATGTAGGGAAATACTAAAAAAAAAAAAAAAAAAAAAAAAAAAAAAACCCCCTGCTCAAACTTCTTCTTCTTCTTCTTCTTCTCCTCCTTCTTCTTCTTCCTTCTTCTTTTTCTTCTTTAATTCCAAACTTTTTTCTCTGCAGAAAAAAAAAGTTTTGCCTACCTACCCACCTTCTCTCTCTCTCTTTCTCTCTCTCCCTCTCTCTTTCTCTCTCTCTCTTTCTCTCTCTCTCTTTCTCTCCCTCCCTCTCTCTTTTTCTCTTTCCCTCTCTCTCTCCCTCGCTCTCTCTCTCTTTCTCTCTCTCCCTCTCTCTTTCTCTCTCTCTCTCTCTCTCTCAAAATCCCTTGAGAGTTAAGTTCTTAATTATCAACTTTTCATTTCCAATTAAGGGAGAGGGGAGGAGGAGAGGCATTCTTGATCCAGGTTCGCCTGTACTAACTACAATAAAGACAACACTGAGTAGATACATAATATTACAATAAAGATAAACTTAATGTTCAACGTATAATGTCGAAATATTAAACTCTATTTAGATATGAGCAGGGCCTTTGACAGGCTAATCGAGCCCTGGGGCTCCCACAATGGACCCTTCCTAACAACAATTACTTTGCTTTCGGAATTTCCCCTCGTCTGAAGCTCATTTCCCCTCTTTTGGCGGAATGGCGCCTGTAATGCCTGCACTAAATTATGGCAAATCCAAGATGACACCCCATCAGAATCAGTTTTGTTTTCGAAAGGGAAATTCCGACTAGTCTTTTACAACCAAGAATACCCTCTTTACCTTGTTTTAACTAATTTCACTACTTGTATAGGTAGGTATTATTATTATTATTTTAGGGTGGTGGTTGGGTTGTTGGAGCCACGCCCCCCTAAGAAGTCTGGCCCGTTGGGGCAGATGTAACCCCCTGTGATCAGCCCTGATTGTGGAAATGGCAGGAAGAAGATGAATGAAATGATTTAAAATAATGCAATGATTCTTTTTATTTAACAACCCCGTTTATCTTTCGTTTTAACATTGTAATAGGCATTATAGCATGCTTATTACAGTTATTAGACTTGAGCATGTTGAGGTGTGAGGGTGAGAAGACTAAATGGATTTTGTTGTTAAAAAAGCCCAATTTTTCTTTTAGGAAGATTCGTATAAGCTAAACCAATCTTTTGGGGCCCACACCTAAGCCTCAGAGTGAGTGCTCTTCAGGGAAGACCAGACAACTTTCAAGGCTTTAGATGAAAAAATTTCAATTCAAGCAAGTTGCAAGTTCTTTGCATCTTAGGTAGGTAAGTTACCATTTTCAGCTGGTAGAAAAAGGAGAAACCCCTGCCTAGTAAGCACTACCCTTGGAGGGTAGAGCGTCTACCTTGTAAGCGCTAGGTCGCGGGTTCGATTCCCACTCGGGGTCTTTGTCTAAACGGTCTCGGAACGAATGGCTTTGTAGGATTATCCCCTGTCCTCTTTCTCTCTTAGATTTCGAGACGATAAGACCTTAACAGTTGTAGTTCCCCCTATCAAACCTCTTATTAATATTAAAAAAAAAAAAAAAAAAAAACTTTCAAAACCCAAAACGATTAAACCCCCCAATCCTTCCAACATCGCACCGTGACATGGAAAGTAGGTACTTAGTAGTTAGTACCTACATACATTGATAGGTCTGTAGGTACATGATTTTCTATATCTATGTAATACAGGCAAATGAGCTGAGGAAGGGGCAGACTTAAGGAGAAGAGCATAAACCTATACTTAATTCAAGTATTCACCTATAGCTACTTTAATATAATATACACATATATTATGTATACTTAGAAGGATAACGCTACTTGAATATAATATACCTGATACTTACATATTATGTATACTTAGAAGGATAACGCTACTTTAATATATATAATTATGTACATACTTATAAATATCTATTCTTTGCAAGGATAACCTATAACTATAACCTATACCTACTTGAATATACATAATATGTATAATTCTATACCTACACTTATACCTGTACTTGAATACTTTCCAAGTACTACACTTTAACCTACAGCCTACGCGGGACAGGGTCGGTCACACACAAGAGTGGCTGCTTCACATATTATACCCCAGGCCCGGAGACAGCAGTTTTCTAAAATGGAAAATAAAATACGACCACCCAGTATACTTGGTTTAAAGTCAGGCTGGGGGACTTTAAACAGGGAGAATACCAGCCTGAAATGTCCCTTGCTAAAGAAATAGCAAAGGTTGAGTGCGAAGGGCAACCACTCGTAAAAGTTCTTGTAGCCAAAACCATGCCAATGTCAGCCTAAAATCAATCACCCTAGGACTGACGACTGGAAAACAGCAAAGGTTGTGTGCGAAGGGCATCCGCTCTGGAATCTTTGTAGGCAAAACCAAATGTCAGCCCAAAGCAAACAAATTAATAAAGCTGATTGTTTTTAGATATTACTTTATTGGATCAGATATGTTTCGCCTAAATTGGACCTTCAAAAAGTTACCATCCATCCAAATGACAAAAGATATTACCTATACCTACCTAGCTTTAATTTTTCGGCTGTAGGTAACTTGCGTACTAGGTATTTCAATTTTAAACTTCTAGTTGCGTACTACCATGAAAAAAAGATGTCCGACTTGCGTACTGGGTCTTTTTTGTTAATTTTTCAAAAGGTTGAGGGATTTTTTTTTATTAGGTAATATGGGACAAAAACATTCCCCTGTTTTCCTAATTTTGCTCAAATAATTAGGAAGTCCTTTTTATATGTTTCCTAACCCTATACTAAACCCAATAACACACAAAAAGATGATCATTTATAAAAGTTCTTTTCGCGTGCTACCTAACCATATCATTCCCAAAAAGTTGATCATTTGTGAAAGTTCTTTTCGCGTGCTACCTAACCCTATCATTCCCAGAAAGTTGACCATTTGTGAAAGTTCTTTTCACGTGCTACCTAACCCTCTCATTCAAAGGAAGTTGATCATTTGCGAAAGTAAATTTTTTGAGAGGTATTTTTCCCCAGTCTACTTGGTTTTTCTAGTTCGCAAGTAGTACATCTTCAGTACGCAGGTAGTACTGTCTACCTGAAAATCTAGTACGCAAGTAGTACTGCAGTACGCAAGTAGTAAACACCGAATTTTTCCAGGTTAACAAAATTAAAAAAGGGAAATTTTAGCAAAAAAAAAAAAAAAACCAACGGAAAACCGAATTTTTCCAGGTTAACAAAATTAAAAAAGGGAAATTTTAGCAAAAAAAAAAAAAAAAACCAACGGAAAAAAATCCCCGTTATGACAAACCGCAGCATTCCTGTCTCTGAGGTCACTTGAGGCTAAAATTTTCCTCTGAAACTTTCTGGCTCGAAATAACATTTAGAAACTAGGAACTTTTTGTCTGTAGGGACATGGAGAGAGAAAGTTCAAGTATGCGCAACAGTGTTTGACAAAACCCCTTGAAAAAAAGTAAAAAAGGAAAAGAAGAAGTTTATCACCGGATTTTGTCCCAAACAGGTAAGGTTCGTTCTCGGAACTGCTGATTTTCTCCTATCCTATCTTCTTTATCTCTCTCTCTCTCTCTCTCTCTCTCTCTCTCTCTCCCTCTCTCTCCTCATATAACAAAGATAGGTATTTGTTTTTCTACCCCTAAGCAGATATACAAGTAGGGAGTATGTAATTAAGTAGGGAGGGAAACACTTACCTACCTTTGTTTGTAAAAGGGCTTGTATCTTGTACAGATAATCCCATTTTTGAATGGGACAAAAACACAAAATCCCATCCCTGAGGGGGTTCATTTTATATTTGTTCACTTTAGGTATTTCTGTTCAGAGAGCTAATTCTCACAATTTGACCAAACAAATACCTACCTTTGTGGGGGCACGGTTGGTCCAGTGGTAACGCGCTTGCTTGCCATGCAGAAGGTCCCGGCTTTGAATATAATAGAATGTGACATGTTTGGCAACAATGCCTATTTTTTTGCTGCCACATTGATCTGGACACACTATAGTAGCGTATGTAGCAGGCTTACAGAGTAAAGTAAGGATGAGTAGGTTAGGTACATAATATTATGTATAGTATGCCAGTGTGGTAGGTACACATTTACGATTCTTTTACTCGGAAAGTGTGGTGTGCAATGTGGTATTTAATAACAGAACATACATAATAGGTACACATTTACGATTCTTTTACTCGGAAAGTGTGGTGTGCAATGTGGTATTTAATAACAGAACATACATAAATACATAGGGGTATATACATAAATACATGGGAGTACATATATATAGGGGTACATAGATTACACACATAGATATTAAAACGTAAGGCACCACATAGTCAGGGGCGGGCGTTGGGTGGCTCTACTAAGCAGTGTTTACAATTTGACCTACTGAACGAGGTCCTATCGAAATCGAAGAGAGAAGGAGGACAGGATAGGAGAAATTCGGCCGTTCCGAGAACGCACATTAGGTATCTGTTCAGGATACAATCCACCCCCGGGGCGGGAACCCGCGACCTAGCGCTTACAAGGCAGACGCGCTACCCACGAAGCTACCTTAGGCTGGCAATTCATACGCTACGTTAAATTTTATGACGACTTGGACTCGAACCACCAACCCCCGGACTGCTAAACACCGGCCCTGAACTACAGAGTACAGGTGGCATCAAAAGCCAGGTATGGTATGAAAATCAATATGGGACAGGAAACACAGGTGAGAGAGAGAGAGAGAGTAAGAGGGGTTAGAAGGAGGTAGAAGAAGAGGGGAAAAAAGTAGAAAGAAGAGGACAGCGAGGGGAGGAAAGAGGAGGAGAGGGGAAGAATGAGATGGAAATAGAGGTAGGAAGGGAAAGAGAGAGAGAGAGAGAGAAGAACAGAGGTGAAAGAAAGGAAAAGGAAGGGGGAGAAAAAACGAGAAAAGGAGGAAGGGAGGGGAAGAGGAGGAGAGGGGAAGAATGAGATGGAAATAGAGGTAGGAAGGGAAATGTAAGGCACCACATAGTCAGGGGCGGGCATAAGGTGGCTCTACTAAGAAGTGTTTACATTTTGACCTGCTAAACGAGGTCCTATCGAAATCGAAGAGAGAAGGAGGACAGGATAGGAGAAATTCGGCCGTTCCGAGAACGCACATTAGGTATCTGTTCAGGATACAATCCACCCCGGACGGGAATCGAACCCGCGACCTAGCGCTTACAAGGCAGACGCGCTACCCACGAAGGTACCTAGGCTGACAATTCATACGCTACGTTAAATTTTATGACGCCTTGGACTCGAACCACCAACCCCCGGACTGCTAAACACCGGCCCTGGACTACAGAGTACAGGTGGCATCAAAAGCCAGGTATGGTATGAAAATCAATATGGGACAGGAAACACAGGTGAGAGAGAGAGAGAGAGAGAGACAGAGGGGTTAGGGGGAGGTAGAAGAAGAGGGGAAAAAAGTAGAAAGAAGAGGACAGAGAGGGGAGGAAAGAGGAGGAGAGGGGAAGAATGAGATGGAAATAGAGGTAGGAAGGGAAAGAGAAAGAGAGAGAGAGAGAGGAACAGAGGTAAAAGAAAGGGGGAGAAAAAACGAGAAAAGGAGGAAGGGAGGGGAAGAGGAGAGGGGAAGAAGGAGAAGAAAAAGAGGGAGAGGTATAGAAAGAAGAGAAGGGGAAGAAACGTGTGACGAAGGAAAGAGAGCGAGAGGAAGACGAAAATGGAGGTAAGGAGGGGGGGAAACAGGTGGAAGGAAAGAAAGAGGAGGAGAGGGGAAGAAGGAGAAGGGAGGAGACAGGAGAAACGTGAACTAAAGAGAGCGAGAAGGAGAAGAAAAGGGAGGTAAAGAAGGGGGAAACAGGTGGAAGAAAAAGGATGTAAGGGGGAGAGGGAGAAGAGAAAAGAGAGAGAGAGGGGAAAGAGGTGAAAGGAAAAAGAGGGAGAGGAAGGAGAAGAAAGGTGATAGGAAAGGGAGAGAGGGAGAAGAAAAAAGAGGGAAAGGGGGAGATGAGAAAGAGAGAGGGAAAACACAGGTGAATGGAAAGAGAGAGAGGGAAAAGAGGAAAGAGAGAGAGGGGGGAAACACTGATGAAAGGAAAGAAAAAGAGAGGGAAAGAAAGGGAAGGAGTATAAAAGCCAAAAAAAAGAAGGGAAGAGAGGGAGAAGAAGAAAGAGAGAGGGAAAACACAGGTGAAACGTAGGAAAGACGGGAGGTCAAAGGGGAGAGGGGGGAGGGAAGGAAAGATAAGGTAAGAAGGAGGTAATAAAGGTAAGAAGACGAAGGGAGGAAAGAAGAGGAGAGGAAGAAGGTGAGGGGGGAAAAAATCTAAAAGGTAGAAAAAAATAAAAAAAAAATATGACGGTAACACACTACACATAATAGACTTTCCCTTTTTGTTGAAAAAATAGGTAGTGGGTACCTGATAATTGAGAGAGGGAAAACACAGGTGAAACGTAGGAAAGACGGGAGGTCAAAGGGGAGAGGGGGAAGAGAAGGAAAGATAAGGAAAGATAAGGTAAGAAGGAGGTAATAAAGGTAGGAAGACGAAGGGAGGAAAGAAGAGGAGAGGAAGAAGGGGGAAAAAATCTAAAAGGTAGAAAAAAATATGACGGTAACTCACCACACATAATAGACTTTCCCTTTTTGTTGGAAAAATAGGTAGTGGGTACCTGATAATGTTTATTATTATCATACTTATTATTTATTCATATGTAGGTAAGTATCTGTTTTTTTATTATTATTTTTATTTATTCATTTTATCTATCTAATTTTACGGGGCAAATTCATCCCCATTATTACTGATAAGGAAGACAGGATAGGAGAAAGCCAGCCGATCTGAGAACGAACATTATCGAACCCGCGGCCTAGTGCTTACAAGGCAGACGCGCTACCAACCAAGCTAAACAGGCTGGGCCTCTTCATGAAATTTATTTTTTAAAACTTTAGCATTTTGTCCAGTTTTGTGAAACTTCCTGTCCCGATATCTAAGGCCATCTACCCTAACAAGTAACACACATGCCAACTTTAGCTTCTTGTGTATGAAAGTTCGTTTCGAAACAACCTTATCGCGCTACATTGTTATCAGAAACCAGTGGCGAGTTTAGGGGGGTATTATACTGTGCAGTCTATTGAGTGGTCTACTACCGTGCCCTCAACTGAGTGGTCCAAGTTGTGTTATGAAAATATGAATACAGTCTTATCAAAATACAGTGGCGCCTCATGCGGGGAAAAGTTGTACTCATTTACCATGCCTCCAACTGAGGGGTCTAAAAGATATTGATCTTCTATGAGACTATGCCGTGACAGTGCCCTCAACTGAGGTGTTTTCAAAATGGACACTATACTGTGCCCTCTACGGAGGGGATCTACTAGGGACCTTAAAAGTTACAATTATTCCCTCTATCCAACCTCTAGACTAGAGAAGAAGAAGAAGAAGAAGAAGAAGAAGAAGAAGGAAACATTCCCTATATGCATGTGATGGAAAGTAAAACCTTGGCCAGCCTAGTTAGCTTAGTTGGTAGTGCGTCTGCTTGTAAGCGCTAGGCCGCGGGTTCGATTCCCGCCCGGGGCGGACTTTATCCTGATGGGATAATGTTCGTTCAAGATATTGATCTTCTATGAGACTATGCCGTGACAGTGCCCTCAACTGAGGTGTTTTCAAAATGGACACTATACTGTGCCCTCTACGGAGGGGATCTACTATCATGCCCTCAAGTGAGTGGTCCAAAATACATTGTAATCAAACTACAGTGGCGCGTGGCGCTTAGTAGGGGTATTATACCTTGCCCTCAACCCTCAACAGAGAAGGTCTACTACCGTGACCTCAACTGAGGCGTTATCAAAATACAGTGCCGTCTCCTAGCGAGTAGTAGAGGTACTATACCGTGCCCTCCACTACCTTGCCCTCAAGTGAGGGGTCCAAAATACATTGTAATCATAATCTATCGTGCCGTTAAATGAGTCGTCCAAAGTAATTCAGCAATACACCGGGAAAATCAGTACGGTCCGCCACTGATGTAGCTGTCGTCAGAAAACTTTCCTGGCTTTCCTCGCGTTTTGGGACAAGTTCAAGTTTAGAACATTACGAACGAAATATTGAAATAGTAAACTCTTTAGTGTTAAAAATTCATACAATACAAATTTTTACAAACGAAAATATGTACCTATTTGCAGAGTAAAAAGTTGCTAGATCTATCTCCATTCTTTGGTGTGATAGCGCCAGTAGGTACTAAACCATGGGAAAATCCAAGATGGCGCTCCATTGGAATCCTTCCCGTTAAAGGTAGAAACACACTACTATCACGTCACGTGACGTGATAGTAGTGTGGCTGTCCTGAACAAAATTACCTACAATATTATGGGAAAACTTTGAACTACATCTTTCTGACTCCCCGTGAGCTCACGTGACGTGATGGTAGTGTGTTTCTACCTTAACAGACTTTAGGGTTCGTTTACCCCCAGGGCAGTCACCCCTCTTCACCATCCCATCAAAATAAAGGATACAACTAAAGGATACCTAAATGATATTGGTCGCAGTTTATCTAACTTTCGTTATTCGTTATGCTGGGGAGAGTCTGAGTTTATCTAACTCCAATATTCGTTAGATAAAGAGTCAAAGGGACACTATCCTGTGCCCTCTACTCAGGCGATCCAATACCGTGCCCTCAACTGAGTGGCCCAAAAAATGTTTTCTGGACACCTCAGTTGAAGGCACGGTAAATGATCAGAGTTTAAACTGATTTCTGATTTTCGGAATTTTAATTTTAAAAGTTAAAATTAACCAATCAGATAAGATTAGTCCAAGCATAATTTATCGTGCCGTTAAATGAGTCGTCCAAAGTAATTCAGCAATACACCGGGAAAATTAGTACGGTCCGCCACTGGAGTAGCTGTCGTCAGAAAACTTTCCTGGCTTTCCTCGCGTTTTGGGACAAGTTCAAGTTTAGAACATTACGAACGAAATATTGAAATAGACATCACTACAACAAAAAAAAGATCATTCTTTACTTTCCTTTTTTTAGATAGAGATGTTTTTTAGAGGTTTGCTAGAGGTAACTGTAATCAGCCCTAGGGTGATTGCTTTGGGCTGACATTTGGTTTTGGCTACGAAGACGGATCTCTAAAGTTAAACTACGTTGGTGAGTGTTTGGTATCTGGACGAATAACCGATTTGACCTTAGCCGTTGAAATTGAGTTTTTTTTTTTTTTTACTGATTTCTTTATTGGGTCAATCAACAATTTTTTGTTGTTCTATGTTCTGCTAGGTATTTGTTTTACCCTGTATATAAACGGCCTCTGTTTTCACTTTTCATTACCCTCCTTCCCTCCTCATCCTTCTTTTCTCTCCTCTCTTTCTCCTCCTTTCCTCTATTTTCGCCCTCCTTCTCTCCATCTCCTCACATTCTTCTCCTCCTCTTCCTCCTCCTCCTCCGTCTCCTTTTTTTTTCTTTCTTCGCCTCTCTCTCTCTCCTTCTCCTCCTCCCCTAATCACCTAATATTTTACCCGGTAACCTCAATTCTCTCCCCTACACGCGGCCTAATTCTTATCTGTGGCCGAAAATCTCCCCCTTTTTTTTAGTCATATTTCAACTTTTTCCCCTCTCCTTTTTTTCGAAATTTTTGTCCCTTTCCTGTTCCCCCTGTATATAGCTCTATGCTATGTACATTATGTAAAGGGTGTCCCAATAAGAACGCACGATTTGATATAGAACGCAGGATTTGGTATAGTCCAGTGGGCATAACAGTCCTATAGTCCACTGGGCATAACTGGGCCCTCCCTTCTCCTCCTCCTCCTCCTCCTCCTCCTCCTCCTCCTTTTCTCTCTCTTCCTCTCTCCCTCTCTCTCCTCAGTGATGTCAAGTCACGCAATGACCTGAGCACGAGCAAGATATACATTAGGGTGACTTTAATAAAACCGCGGGAGAGGAAGAGGAGGAGAAGAAGTCGACGAAGAAGGAGAGGAGAAGAAGAAGAAGTATATTAAAAGTGAGAAGAAGAAAAAGAGAAGGAAGAAGTGGAGGAGAAGAAGAAGAGAGGAAGAAGAAGAAAAAAAAGAGGAGAAACGAGAAGGAGAAGAAGAGGAAGAGAAAGAGGAGGAGAAGAAAAAGAGGAGGAGAAGAAGAAGAAGAGAAGAAGAAGAAGAAGAAGAGGAGAAGAAGAAGAAGAGGAGGAGAAGAAGAGGAGGAGGAGAAGAAGAAGAAGAGGAGAAGAAGAAGAAGAGGAGGAGGAGAAGAAGAGGAGAAGAAGAAGAGGAGAAGAAGAAGAAGAGGAGAAGAAGAAGAAGAGGAGAAGAAGAAGAAGAGGAGGAGGAGAAGAAGAGGAGGAGAAGTGAGAAGAGGAGGGTAAATAAGGGAAGTTAGGGAAAGAGAGAGGGAGTTTTCGAAGAAGCGGAGGAGGAGAAGTGATAAAGAGGGAGGAGGGGGAGAGATGGAAGGATAGAGGGAAGGTAGGGGAAATGAGGTAAGGGTGTTTTCCCCCTCTCCGAATTTAATTATCCCACGTTTTCGGGGTGAAACCTCTTCTTATAAAATCCAAGGAAAAAAAAATAACAAGAATTTTTACGCTTTAAGAAACAAAAGAATTGGATAGTGAGAAAGAAAGAAGACAAGAGAGAGAGAGAGAGAGAGAGAGAGAGAAAGAGAGAGAGAGATTAATTGAAATTCTTGGCAATTTTCTCTCTTTCTCTTCTTGAAATAGGAGAAATATCTCTTATTTAAGAGAGAGAGAGAGAGAGAGAGAGAGAAAAATATATGTAGTTCCCTACTATATATTTTTTTTTATTATTTATTTGATTACACGCTAAGCATCACGGCCATGTGTGTCCCTACTATATAAAATTCAGAGAAAAAAATATGATATGTCCTAAGATCAATTCTATTTTGAAATAGGAGAGAGAGAGTGGGAGAGAGAGAGAGAGATAGGACGATAAAGAGAAAAAGAAAACGAAAAAGAAAGAGAGAGAGCGAAGTAATAGGTATGAAATCAAAGACTTAGTAGGAAAGATAAATTCAGTATAGAAATAGCTATGGAGGAGAGAGAGAGAAAGAAAAAGATAGAGGGAGAGAAAGAAAGAGAGATAGAGAGAGGGAAAGAGAGAGAGAGAGAGAACAAGATAAAGGCTTTTCATTATTTCATTTTTTATGATACATTTTCTCGATTATGTTCCCTACAGATTTCTCTCTCTCTCTCTCTCTCTCTCTCTCTCTCTCTCTCTCTTTTTGTCTCGCTTTCTTTCGTTTCGCTCCGTTATATTCTTCCCGTTCCATTTTCGTCCTGTCTCTTTTTTTTGCCGACAATGGTTTATCTTGTATTTTCCTCTCCCATCTTTCTTTCTCCTCTCTCTCTCCACTCTCCTCTTTCTCTGTTTTTTCTCATATTTTTTTTGTGCCGTCTGACGTAAAGGAGAAAGAAAGAGAGTGAGAGAAAGGCGAGAAGAGAGGAGATAGAAACGAAGAGGAGGGAGAGAGAGAGAGAAGGATGAGAGAGGACCATTTGGAAATGAAAGAAAGAAAAATCCTCTTAGCTCCTGGTATAGCTTGATAAGTCGAATTTTGGAATACGGAAAAAGAGGACGAGGGAGAGATTTGAGAGAAAGAGAGAGACGAGAGAGAGAGCAGAGAGAAAGAAGAGAAATAGATAGAGAGAGGAGGAATAAAGGAAAAGACGAAAAGAAGAAAGAGAGAGATATAAAAGATAGAGAGGGGAGAAAGAAATAGAGAGGAGAGAAGAGGATGTAAGAGGAAAACTGAAATTTTTCTCACGACTTAAGAGAAAAGAGAGAGAGAGAGAGAGAATGTGAAGGTAGAAATAAGATAACGGTAGGAAATAGAAATTCCAAACCTTTTTTAGCAGATAACGCGTGCTCATCAGAAATCCTATCAACTCTCTCTTCCGTCTCATAACATCTCTCTCTCGTTCTCTCTCTCTCTCTCTCTCTCTCTCTCATCTCTTCGCTCTTCATCTCTCTCGTCTCTCTCTCTCTCTCTTACTTGCATTCCGTTTTTCTCTCTTCTTCTTTACCCAGGAAGAATCATCTCAGCGAGACTCATTCAAACGAAACAACTAATAAAGATAATAATAATAATAATATATAAAATAACCAATAAGACAGTCAATATTTTGCAGAACTTCAAAGAATTATTATGGTTTATTTGTTAAAAGCTGACATGAAGTTCTGCAAAATATATCTGCCTTTTTGGTTCTCCTTATCAAGTTGACCCACAGAACTTATATACCTATAATGACTGCTGAAACCCTCCAAGAGAATAATAATAATAATAATAATAATAAACTCTTTAGTGTTAAAAATTCATACAATACAAATTTTTACAAACGAAAGTATGTACCTATTTGCAGAGTAAAAAGTTGCTAGATCTATTTCCCCTCTTTGGTGTGATAGCGCCAGTAAGTACTAAACCATGGGAAATCCAAAATGGCGCTCCATTGCAATCCTTCCCGTTAAAGGTAGAAACACACTACTATCACGTCACGTGACGTGATAGAAGTGTGGCTATCCTGAACAAAATTACCTACAATATTATGGGAAAACTTTGAACTACATCTTTCTGACTCCCCATGACTTCACGTGACGTGATAGGAGTGTGGCTGTCCTGAACGAAATTACCTACAATATTATGGGAAAACTTTGAGCTACATCTTTCTGACTCCGCATGATCTCACGTGACGTGATGGTAGTGTGTTTCTACCTTAACAGACTCTAGGGTTCGTTTACCCCCAGGGCACCATCCCATCAAAATAAAGGATACCTATAAATGATATTGGTCGCAGTTTATCTAACTTTCGTTATTCGTTATGCTGGGGAGAGTCTGAGTTTATCTAACTCCAATATTCGTTAGAAAAGTTCGTTAGAAAACCAGTCGTACTCTTATTCGTTATGTTGGGGAGAGTTCTGCTAGTACATTTTGAAAGTTGAGGCTTTATAAACGAATTGAAATTTATTTGAAAAGTTTATCTTTATTTCCCTCCTTCTCCTTCCCCTTCCTTCTTTGCCTCTCCTTCTCCTTGTTTTCCATTGCTCCTCCTTCGCTCTCTTTCTCTCTCTCTCCTTCTCTGTCTCTCTCTCCTGTTTCCTCCCTTGTTTTTCTTTCCTATCTCCCTATTCACTCTTCCTCCTCCTCCTTCTCTGTCCCTTTCTTTCTCCCTCTCCGTTTTCTCTGGTCTTCCCTTTACTAGTTTTTCTCTCCTACCTTCCCTTCCTCCTCCCTCTCCTCTCTTCCTTCTTCCTGTCTCCTTTTCCTTCTCTCTCTCTTCCTTTCCTTCTTAGCTTCTCACTATTCTCCTCCTCCTCTCCCTCTTCTTTGTCTCCTGGTCTTCCCTTTACTTCTACGTTTTTGTCTCCTTTCTATCTTTTCGTCTCTTTTCCTTCCTCTTCCGTCCCTTTGTCTCTTCTCCTCCCTCCTCGCTCTCCCTTTATTCTCTCCCTCCTAGGACGTAGGAAAGTCCTGTTTGCCTAGCGCAACATTTATCTTGTTTGAAAGTTTAGGAAGTGGAGGAGACGAACAAATGATTCCTGTTTGCCTAGCGCAACATTTATCTTGTTTGAAAGTTTAGGAAGTGGAGGAGACGAAAAAATAAACAGAAAGGGAAAGAGTGTAGAGAGAAAAGCCTGTTTTTTTTTTTTATTTATATATCAGTACTTTTTTGTGGAGGCCAACTCTTGACATTAATTTTTTAACACGAAGTGTTTTTACTTTCCTTATCCTATAGGAAGGAAAGTAATGTAATCGGGTCAAAATTTCGATGGTCAGTTTTTAGTGCCAAAACACGTTGGAAAGAGTGTGGAGAGAAAAGCCTGGAGTTTACTAGATAGAATAGAAATAGAAAGATAGTAATGGAATGGAGTAGGAGGAGGAGAAGAGAAACGAATAGGAAACACGGTTGGTCCAGTGGTAACGCGCTTGCTTGCCATGCAGAAGGTCCCGGGTTCGAATCCCACCATCGACAAAACTTTGTACTCGTTTTCATAAGCTCAATAAACCTAGAGCTGAATAAAATTATCCTCGTGTAAAACTTAATTATAAGGTAAGGAAAATAAAAATTGTAACAGTTCCAGATATTTTATGTCATTCAAAGTCTAGTCCTAAGAAACTAAAAAATCTAGAGTAGGTAAATCTTTTTTGCTCGTTGATAAATTTACACTGTTGTCAGTTGTCAGAGGAAAACCTGTGCAAATAATAAATCATAAAGGCAACACCGAAATGTAGACAAAATATCACTCGCTTTAC
The DNA here is from genome assembly GCF_000475195.1 of Diaphorina citri. Classification (NCBI taxonomy): domain Eukaryota; kingdom Metazoa; phylum Arthropoda; class Insecta; order Hemiptera; family Psyllidae; genus Diaphorina; species Diaphorina citri. The sequence continues at coordinate 14,741 of NW_007380535.1, forward strand.
TTTTCCATGCTTTTTTGTGACAGTTTCCTTTACTTTTGTTTTTAGAGTGTCTTAATGGATAGGTATTGTTTTGTGGTATTTTTCTCTCTTCTTGTCTTCTTCTTCTTCTTTTTATTCATCTTCTTCTTTCTTCCTCCTCCTCCTCTTCTTCTTCTTATTCTTTACCTCCTTCTTTTTCTTCTTCTTGCTCTTTTTTCTTCCTCCTCTCCTCCTTCCACTTCCCTTTTTGTCTACATTTAATGTTTCGTTTTGTGTCATCTTTCCTCTTGTCTCCATCATCTTCTTGTTATTATTGTTCTTCTTTTTCTTCTTCTTCTTCTTCTTCTTCTTCTTCATTCGCTGCTGCTCCTCCTATTTCTTGTAATTCTTAATCCTCCACTTCTTCTTGTCCTCCGTATCTCCCTATTCCTTCTCCTAACAACGAAGGTCTCATTGTCCCGAAATCGAAGAGAGAAGGAAGACAGGATAGGAGAAAGCCCGCCGTTCCGAGAACGAACATTATCTGCTTAGGAGAAATTTTGTCTTAGGCGGAAATCAAACCCGAAACCTAGCGCTTACAAGATAGACGGGCTACCTAGGCTGGCATCGCCGTTTTGATTTCGTAGCAATGAACTGCTACATTAGACGCTTGTGGTCTGTGTCGTAGCATGCCCATCCCGTAGTATGCCTCTCATCGGATTGGCGAGAAGAGACACAATAATTCCCATTGAGGTGCTGGGTCAACACGAGAACACCAGAAAGTAACCCGTTGAAATATTTATAATCGAAATATGAAGTACAAGTTGGACAGAATTGAGCAGAAAAGAACCATCCATAAGGCAATTCCCCTTATGGATGGTTCTTTTCTGCTTAATGTTGTCTGCCAGCCTAGTTAGCTTAGTTGGTAGTGCGTCTGCCTTGTAAGCGCTAGGCCGCGGGTTCGATTCCCGCCCGGGGCGGATTTTATCCTGATGGGATATTGTTCGTTCTCGGAACGGCTGGCTTTCTCCTATCCTGTCTTCCTTCTCTCTTCGATTTCGGGACGATAAGACCATAGCAGTTACAGTTCCCTCTGTCAAACCTCTTAAAAAAAAAAAAAAAAACGTCAATAGTTTGAAGAGACGCCCGGCATAAATCAACACGGAACAGAGTTTTGATGTTTTACTGATTTTTTTTTTTTTTTTTTTTTTTTTTTTTTTTTTTTATTTTATGTTAAAATTTTTTTT
>NW_007380535.1:15970-21347 GCF_000475195.1 Diaphorina citri
ATTTATTTCTCTTTACGCATGAAGACACTATCACAACAATGAAACAATGGCGAAAGTCCTACATATATCCGGATAGGGTCTTTGATTTCATGTAGTGTATGTTAACTTGGAAATAGGTTCAACATTGCAAAACTTACCCGTTTTTTTTTTTTTTTTTTTTTTTTTTTTTTTTTTTTTCACATTTTGCTTCCCAAAATTATTGGCACCGCGACACATTTTTCAAGACTCCAATTTTCCGGGGCTTTTTTTTTTATTTGGGCTGCGGTCTTTCATTGTCTCATTAGTTTTGTGATGTTGTCTTACCTAGATACCTACAATACTGTACGAAAAAAATGCAAAATCTCGTGGCACACCTTAGGTGACCTCACGGTACACAGTTTGAGAAGCACTGATTTACATTTTTGCTGGAGATCTATATGTACCTACCTGTAGGTATTGGGTACCTCTTTACTATTTATTTTCTGGGAAAAAAAAAAGAAAATGGGCGTTTTTCATTTTACCTACCTATTTTGTTTTCATTTAGGCAGGGTGCCTATTTCCAAAAAACTTTTTAATAATGATAAAAGGCTTTTCTTCTTCTTCTTCTTTCTCCACTTCTTCTTCTTCCTCTTCTTCTTTTTCTTCTTCTTTCTCCTCCTCTTCTTCTTCTTTCTCCACTTCTTCTTCTTCTTCTTTCTCCTCTTCTTCTTTTTCCTCTTCTTCTTCTTTTTCTTCTTCTTTCTCCTCTTCTTCTTCTTTCTCCACTTCTTCTTCTTCTTCTTCTTCTTCTTCTTCTTCTTCTTCTTCTTCTTCTTCTTCTTCTTCTCCTCCTTCTTCTTCTTTCTTCTTCTTCTTCTTCTTCTTCTTCTTCTTTCTCCTCTTCTTCTTCTTCTCCTTCTTCTTCTTCTTCCTCCTCTTCTTCTTCTCCTTCTTCTTCTTCCTCTTCTTCTTCTTCTTTCTCCTCTTCTTCTTCTTCTTCTTTCTCCACTTCTTCTTCTTCTTCTCCTCCTTCTTCTTCTTCTCCTTCTTCTTCCTCTTCTTCTTTTTAACTTTATTTTGCCTTTTTTTTAATTTCATCATCCTATATTTTTTTTTTTCTTTTTTCTCTTCTTTATAGTTTACTCATTTTTCATCGTTATCTTGTAAACCAGTAGTAATAATAATACTCGTACTCGTGGATCTCGTGGATCTATATTGATTCTATTGTAGATACCTGGCTCTGGATAGCAAATATTCTGCCTAGAGTTCGGAATAAACCAGCTGTGTAATCTGCGCACACCTACCTAAATACAATAAAACATTATAAAAGAGGTTTGATGGAGGGAACTATAGTGTGTCCAGAGCAATGTGACAGCAAAAAAATAGGCATTGTTGCCAAACATGTCACATGTGCAATGGTAGAGAAAGGGGAAGGTATATTGCACAGTGCTTCCTCCGACAGTGAAACAAAGTCAGGTAAGGCGATATCCACCTTACCTGTTCTGGAATCCAACCTCTGAACTTAGAGCTACCTCTGCATTTTAAAAGAGAGAGTTTATCAAAAATAGACCTTTACCTCAATTGCAACAATGTAAGGATTTTCCTCTTCTCTTACCTTCCATACTATTCCTCCTTCTCCTTTAATCTTTTCTCTGCCATTTCTTCTCTTGCCTTAGTTCTTTTTCTTCTTCTTTTTCTTCTTCTTCTTTCTCCTCTTCTTCTCACTCCTTTTTGTCTTTTCTCTTCTCCTTTAATTCCCTCCTCTTTGTCTCCTCCTTTTTCTTCTTTCTTCATCTTCTTTCCATTCTTCATGTACATATAAGATAATTCCTCTTTCATCTTTTCTCTTCCCATTCTTCTCTCCCCTTATTGCCTTATTCCTTCTACTTCTTCTTCTTCTTCTTCTTCTTCTTCTTCTTCCTCCCCCACTTCTCTTTCTTCTTCTTCTTCTTCTTCTTCTTCTTCTTCATCATCTCTACCGTGTCTGTTTTGTTTGTCAAGTACGTTCTTGACATCTTTGTTCCGGCGGTTTTCAGCTATATCGACTAAACGGTTAGAGGTAAAAGCTAAAACCTTCTCCATTCCAAGTCCGCCCCTGATCCGGTTGTGCTGTCTCTCTCATGACGCGTTGAGATGTGCATCTGAGTTTTGCTTTCCATTCGTCATTTCATTTATAACGTGCCAGGACGCGAGGAGTAGACACTGTAGACAGGCCTTGTCAGCTTTCTAACTTTGAAGAATGAAGAGTGAGATTCCGCGGTGCGTTGCTCGTTGCATACCTAGTTTTGCCAGAGTGGCGTAGCGTCCATGTAGGGCGTGTATGGCGGCCATACACTCAAAAATTCCACTCAAATACCCTTAAATATTGACTTTAAAAAATTATTGTATTCTTATTAGATAGATATTGTGATAGAAATTGGTGTCCGCCCTACACTTGGAGTTAGACCACGCTACGCCACTGATAAGACCATAGCAGTTACAGTTCCCTCTGTCAAACCTCTTTAAAAAAAAATAAAATAATGTTGTCTTTTTTTCCACTCTGAAAGAAATTCGGGATAGTCAGTTTTGTCCCTGCAGGAACGAACATTTTCAAGGACAAAAATATTGAAAATCTGAAATACTGTTATTGTCGTCTGTTTGTGACATAATTGTCTAAACCTCTAAATCTAACCTATCATATCCTTAATACTTCCTCCCTTGTCTATTATTATTTGTCTCTTTCCCGCTGACTCTCTCTCTCTCTTTCTCTTTCCCTCCCTCTTATTCTTTCTTACATCTCTGTCTCTCTGCATGTCTCTCTCTCTTCCCTACCTCTCCTTCTCTCTTCTTCTTCTTCTTCTTTTTCTGTCTATGATGTCATTTGTATTTTTCTTTGCCATGAATTTCTTCTTCTCTTCCTCTATCCATCTCGTTTCCTTCTCTCTCCTCCCTTTCCTTCTTCTTCTACCTCCTACTCTTTTTTCTCTCTCTCTCTCCCTCTCTCTCTGTCTTCCTAAATATATTTGTCTCAATGTACCCATATATTGTCATTTGTATTTTTCTTCACCATCAATTTCTTCTCCCTCCTCAAATCCCTCCTTCTCTCTCTCTCTCTCTCTCTCTCTCTCTCTCTCTCTCTCTCTCTCTCTCTCTCTCTTCCTTAATACTTCCTCCTTTGTCTATTATTATTTGTCTCTTTCCCGCTGACTCTCTCTCTTTCTCTCTCTCTTTCTCTTTCCCTCCCTCTTATTCTTTCTTACATCTCTGTCTCTCTGCATGTCTCTCTCTCTCTTCCCCTACCTCTCCTTCTCTCTTCTTCTTCTTCTTTTTCTGTCTATGATGTCATTTGTATTTTTCTCTGCCATGAATTTCTTCTTCTCTTCCTCTATCTATCTCGTTTCCTTCTCTCTCCTCCCTTTCCTTCTTCTTCTACCTCCTACTCTTTTCTCTCTCTCTCTGTCTTCCTAAATATATTTGTCTCAATGTACCCATATATTGTCATTTGTATTTTTCTTCGCCATCAATTTCTTCTCTCTCCTCAAATCCCTCCTTCTCTCTCTCTCTCTCTCTCTCTCTCTCTCTCTCTCTCTCTCTCTCTCTCTCTCTCTCTCTCTCCCCCTCTCTCCTTCTTCTTCTCCTCCTCCTCTTCTTCCTTTTCTGCTCTCTTTTTCTCTCCATATCCATCAGGTATGTCATTTGTATTATTTCTGTCGCTATCAATTCCTTCTCTCCCCTTTCCTCTCTCTCTCTCTTCCCCTATATTTCCTCCTCCTCCTTCTTCTTCTCCTCCTCTTCCTCCTTCGTCTTCTTCTTCTTCTCCTCCTCTTCTCTCCATACCTATCTATCAGGTAGGTATGTCATTTGTATTATTCGTGTCGTTCTCAATTCCTAGTGGTACACAGCCTGCAGGGATTTCATTTTGTATTTTCACCACACACACGATTTGTTTTCGTTTTCTCGTCTTTTTTCCCCCCAGTTTTCACTGCTTCTTACTTTCCTTATCCTATAGGAAGGAAAGTAATGTAATCGGGTCAAATTTTCGATGGTCAGTTTTTAGTGTCAAAACACGTTTTGAGGAGAGAGAGAGAGAGATCTAGAAAATGCACCGAAGTGAAAAAGTAAGAAATTATATTCTTAACTAGCTGAATTCCGCTAGTTCATCCCGAGGCATGGCCAAACTTGTGGAAAAGGCATGGCCGAAATTGTAGAAAATAATAAAAAATACGGTCGTGCTGCGCGCTCCCTATTACCTGCATACCTAGTTATCAAACTAAAAACATAAACGAAAGCAAACAATCAAATTCTCGTTCAGGGGAAACATTCAGGTAGGTATCATAAGCTTTGTACAAAACAGTACAGGAACAGACACATTGGCCACCCTATATACAAACTTTACAAACAACTCATGGAACACCCTGTAATCTCGAGGTCAACATTGAAGCTCCGGTTGCAAATTTTAAGCACGAGAATGAAATAAAAAATGGGGGTTCCATTAAAAGTGACCTATATTTGGCAAAAAATGGCCCGTTTTGCAAAAAAAATTGCAAATTTAAAAAAAGACATTTTAATCATCAAAATTCCATCTACATGATGCCGTTTATTTCATTCCTTAATTCCCAGCCATTTCTGAGATATAAGCGTGGTTCGCAAATCACGAACCACCCTGTATACAAACTTTACAAACAACTCATGGAACACCCTGTAATCTCGAGGTCAACATTGAAGCTCCGGTTGCAAATTTTAAGCACGAGAATTTCGGAATTTTACAAAAAAAAGAAAAAGAGAGAGAGGGGGGGAGAGGAGAGAGGGAGGAGAGAGAGAGCTTAAAATGCTTCAATAGAAAACATATTAAATTAGCATAACGGAATTACAATCCGGGATACCGGGTGAATCATAACTGATTTTTTTTTCTACAATAATTACCTAGATCAGGTGAGTTTACTTGGGTGATGTTTCAAAGTCATAGAGCAGGAAAAATGAGGACCAACGGAATTTTTCTTTTTCTTCTACGACTTTTCCAGAGATAAATCGATTTAAAAATTCCGGTAAATCGTGAAGTTTGACGTCACGACATACACTCCCGTAGGCGGTGACGTCATAATTCATGACTCCCGCTTCGTTTGTTTGTGCGCATGCGTTTTGACGTGAAATCTGACGTCACAACTCTTTGAACTTTTTCATTAGAACGGCAATTAAAAATTGAATTTTCGACCTTTAACAGTTATTTTTTCGGAGTTTTGATCAGTAAGAGTGGGGGTAGATAGGTAGGTAAGGTATTATCTTTAAGTTATTCAAATAATGAATGCTACAAACTTTTCCGATCGCCTTTTGTAAAATTCGATAAAGTTATAGAACTCTAAGTCCACTTTTCTCTCTCTCTCTCTCTCTCTCTCTCTCTCCCTCTCTCTCTCCCTCCCTCTCCCCTCTCTCTTCTCCTCTC
>NW_007380535.1:22050-22675 GCF_000475195.1 Diaphorina citri
TTTTTCTCTCTCTCTCTCTCTCTCTCTCTCTCTCTCTCTCTCTCTCTCTCTCTCCCTAAATTTTTGTATCTTTTCTTGTTCCCTCTTTCTTTTCCTCTCTTTCTCCCTCTCTCTTCTTCCTTCCTCTCTTTTTCCTTTTCTCCCTCTCTTTCCTCTCCCAACCACTCTCAATTTCTTTCATTCATTCAATCTTTCTCTCTCTATCTTATTCTTCCCTCCTCCTCTCTTGCTCTCTCTCTCTCTCTCTTAGGTATTTCTTTGTCGATCATACTCCGATTACATATCCTGGGGGTAAATGTATCCAGAAAATGAGAGAGAGAGAGAGAGAGAGAGACATAATTACAAGATGATTGTAGGGGACACATACATTGTTCACGTCGAAATCTCTCTCTCTCCCCTCTCTATCTCTCTCTTTCTCTCCTAATTCTGTGTATCTATCTGTTTCTCTCTCTCTTCCTCTCGCGTTCTCTTTCTCTCCCTCTAGCTTTCTCTCTCTCTTAATCCCTTGTGCATCTATCTGTTTCTTTCTCTCTCTCCCTCACAATGTCTAGGGTGAATGTACCAGTAGTCGACTTTACACCAGTAGTCGATCACTCGGTCATGTTTAGTTAATTTTAAGCTATAA
>NW_007380536.1:0-22742 GCF_000475195.1 Diaphorina citri
TCTCTCTCTCTCTCTCTCTCTCTCTCTCTCTCTCTCTCTCTCTCTCTCTCTCTTTTTTTTTTCCGGGATTATCGGTGTATCTTTCTCTGTTCGGTATATCAGACGAGAGAGTTAAATTAAAGTTTGAAGAAAAGTGGAGAGTAGAAAATACATTACCTGGTGTGCTTAGGAACTGTTCACACGTATTTCAAGAGCTAGTAAGGTCGCGAACCATATCTTTGGAAGTGATACTGGGTAGAAAATACATTACCTGGTGTGCTTAGGAACTGTTCACACGTATTTCAAGAGCTAGTAAGGTCGCGAACCATATCTTTGGAAAAGGTTACTTTATGGTTGTTTTACTGAATGCTTCTAAATAGTCTAGAAATCCAGTGTTCAAAGCTAAATTTTGACACCGGAATAAGTGAAATATATCCATTTCGTGGGTGTTTTCAATAGTGATTTTTGTAGCTCTGTCGTTATTTAGGGTTTCAAAATCCCCCGAGTTCGAATGTAAACTCCCAAGTCCATCATTACTGCAGATTTGATTAATTTACAAATCGCAAAGTTCTTGTTTCTGCATTTGTTAGCTCTTATCATATTATTGGATCGATAGAAAGGTAAATTTTCACACCGGAATAAGTGAAATATATCCATTTCGTGGGTGTTTTCAATGGTGATTCGTGTAGCTCTGTCGTTATTTAGGGTTTCAAAATCCCCCGAGTTCGAATGTAAACTCCCAAGTCCATCATTATTGCAGATTTGATTAATTTACAAATCGCAAAGTTCTTGTTTCTGCATTTGTTAGCTCTTATCATATTATTGGATCTATAGAAAGGTAATGCATTTACTTTTTCCCTATCAAAGTACCGACCTTGCTCGTGTGCAAAGGTCTTGACATTCCGTTCACTTATACGATAATTTTCATGCTAGGATTCTTGTTATTCAAGTAACTACTCTAACACAGCTCAGTGGTACCAAAACACAAGGTACATACAGTGGTACCAACAATACACGTTCGCAAAACGCTAAGAACGAGTGGTTCCCTTTCCTTTTTTCGCAAGTTTCCATCTAAAACAACATTGTGCTGAAATAGTTCAAATGGGTTCAGGGCCGTAGTTAGGCGACTTTTCAGGCCTTATATCTCACCGGAAGACATCTCTGGAAACCTGAGAGAACATAGCCTCGATGGTTGAGACTTGAGACAAAGAAAAGAAAGATGAAGAAGCATTACACCATTCCCGGAGTGAAGACCTCAAAAAGCGTTCAGTTTCCAAGAATAATTCTGAGACCTCTGTAAGGACTTTTCAGTCCTCTCCAGAATAAAACGGAAGCTCAGTAAACTCTGAACAATACCAGCAATAGTTCTTCCAAGGCCGTAAAATCCTGTTCGGACAGATAAATCGAAAGCAAAATTCCTTTTCGTGTTCCTTGCTCGGAGCCTGAACAGTTCTACGAAAACACATTTGCAGTGTAAGACTAGCTGGGGAGAATTAAGAATTAAATGTGCAAACACATATTTATTCCTTGTTATTTCAAATGAAACAGTTTTTGTTGTTTCAAACGAAACAGTTTGCTGTTTGTAAATATTAAGCTCAAAATGTTGTTTGAATTGTGTGTTATTGAGAAACAGAGATGATGTTCAATTGAAAACTTTAAATAAATAAACAAACAGCATAAACTCTCGAGGAGAAAAATGAAGATGTTGCAAACCATTTGAATGCTCGAAAACTTCAACAGTATTTTATTTGCACATAGAATGCTGATTTGAGTGCTATATCAGCCTCGGATATTCTTATCTATCTCGAGATCGGTGCTCCTCCTCCTTCTGTGAAGAAGAGTCTGAAATATTTGAAGAAATGAAACAAGAAAGTTATTGATTGGTTTGAATAGACTTTCGATGATTCTTCATGAAAATTCAACCTATGGTCAAAGGAGGCTCACAGTCGGGGTTTCTAAGTGATGAACTTGCCTTGATTATTGCAGGGCTCCTGTAACAGGAACGTATAGATTAGAGAGAGTTTTGGCTACCACAAACAGCTGCTTCCGAAGGTATTGATTGGTTTGAATAGACTTTGGATGATTCTTCATGAAAATTCAACCTATGGTCAAAGGAAGGCTCATAGTCGGGGTTTCCAAGTGATGAACTTGTCTTGATTATTGCAGAGCTCCTGTAATCTGTAACAGGAACGTATAGATTAGAGAGAGTTTTGGCTACCACAAACAGCTGCTTCCTGTAAAGTCTCCACCACAATATGGGATATAAGTATACACTTATACTGATATCATATGGGTATACACATTATACTCATCCAAGTACAATTGGGAAAAGCTATGTTGTCCTAGAGGTTCATGAATTAGGTGATATGCTGCGTCGAATAACAAACATAACACTCTAATAAGAACATGCGGCTCACAGTCGGGGTTTCCAAGTGATGAACTTGCCTTGATTATTGCAGGGCTCCTGTAACAGGAACGTATAGATTAGAGAGAATTTTGGCTACCACAAACAGCTGCTTCCTGTAAAGTCTCCACCACAATATGGGATATAAGTATACACTTATACTGATTTACTGATATCATATGGGTATACACATTATACTCATCCAAGTACAATTGGGAAAAGCTATGTTGTACTAGTATTAGGTGATATGCTGCATCGAATAACAAACATAACACTCTAATAAGAACATGCACATAATACGGTACATGATTATGGTTCATGACACATCCCAAATACACTAAGTTATTGTGAATTCATTTTTTCTCACACTGTTAATAAGTTTAGCTAGTTTTGCTTCCTCAGAATCAGCAGTTTTTGAGTTATCTACTTTTTCTGCTCAAAGCTCATCTAGAAATGTCTAAATACATTGGATAAATACCTACGGATTTACGGATATGTACCTGTGGTTTGGTCCAATCCAAATGGAATTAGATTTTAGAAAAACAATTCAATGCAATTGGATTCCAGAAGTCTCTAAGAAAGAAGTTTAGCTAGTTTTGCTTCCTCAAAATCAGCAGTTTTTGAGTTATCTACTTCTTCTGCTCAAAGCTCATCTAGAAATGTCTTACAATACATTGGATAAATACCCATGGATTTACGGATATGTACCTACCTGTGGTTTGGTCCAATCCAAATGGAATTAGATTTTAGAAAAACAATTCAATGCAATTGGATTCCAGAAGTCTCTAAGAAAGAAGTTCAGCACTATTTCAATGTCCAGATGATATTGTTGAAGCTTTTCAAGAAAAGAGCAATAGGGCTTTTGGCTTTTTCTTACTCACAAAGGCAAAAATTCATTGTTGTTTCCATAGAGATCCTTGGACAGCAGTGAGCAGAAAAGAGCCATCCATAAGGCAATGTCCCTTGTGGATGTTTCTTTTCTACTTACTGCTGTCTCCTGATAATCATAAAATCATCCATGAAAATTTGGAGTCACAAAATATCTAGGCAGGTCGCAGTGACATAGGGCGTTTATTAAATCCTACCTACAATACCAATTCATGAACATTTAGAGTTAATGAGAAGGGGAGTAAGACATGTGCTTGACAACTATTTCTGTACTTGTGGCGCAAGAAGAATGTTTAATTACTATTGCCTGAAGCATAACTCGTACCCAATATCATCTTCATAGACGTTCATAGTCTCAACATAAATATCAGCAGTCAAGTGATCATCTCATTCAAGAGACACGAGTTCGAAGTCCGACGAGGTTGGAATATTTTCTGATTGAAACGTGTTCTGCGAGTAAGTCTGGTGGTTCTTCAAATTGTCAAGGTATTTAGAATCTATTTTTACAGTCCTAAAGGAGGCGGCCCTACGTCCCCCCTAGGGATTCAAGGATATAGCTCAAGTAAATCAAAGGAGGGGTTTCTAAAAGTCTACAAGAGCTTATGGTACTCGTTTTCACTGGTAGGTAATATCCGGGTATTCATCGGATACTCGAGCACTCAATTACCCAGGTCAAATCATCAGTTCCAGTTTCAGCTGCCAGAATGAGAGTGACCCTGGCACTGATGACTCCACATTTGAAGAACTCATTCTTCCGTTGAACAGCCCAGTGACACAAGTCTTTGAAGAACTCGGAATCTGACAAACTGCACATTAAGATTAAACCGTGTATAACGCTACTCAAACCACATGTGTCATACGGCGTAAGTGCTCGAAAAAAATAACATTAAACATAAAAAATATGATAATAACGACGAATGTTTATGCAAAGCTGGAGGTCTCATTAAAACTAAATATTGTTTCGTGCACTCATCTTTGGTGCACCGTACACACCAGAACTGTTTTATGTCACCAGACACAAAGGGAGCTCAGTTATACAGGGTTGTAGTTCGGTACAATCTATATGATGCAGAGTGTGACAGAAAATGGATCCTTTATCACTGAAAGTAACTCCGGATGACCTGACACATAAAAACGAGAAAGCAGTTCATGTGGCAAATCACTGGAGATTCCAAATCTAATGTTGGTGACATTTGCGGACACGGAAAGTAAGTACTGTAAGCAGTACTGAAACTAACCGAATAGGAAAACTGGACAGCAGAAAAGAACAATCCAAGAGCCCCAATCACCTTTCCTGAAGGCTATTGGAGAAAGCCTAACCACTTGAGGTGCCGGGTTCTCAGGCTCCATCTAACTAAACTAAAGTTTAAACATCCACCTGTATGACAAATTTATAGGAGCACCGTATTCAGGGCTTATTTAGGACTTATTTATTTTGTAACTAATACTAAATATTTATGTACACTGCGATTTTCTATTATGGAGTCTGTAATGTGAATGAAAAGCCCTCAGTCCTTGTTAATGCGCTGCGTCTATTACACCAATATGTGACTCTGATACCATTCGTCATCAGCTCATCAGTGACACACATATTGAATCAATCCAGTCTGCGACATGAAGGACTTCAAATGGAAAAATGGTCTGACTGACGGTAGAATGGGCAAGTGTCGCTTTTCCTTGCGTAGACAGCGTAGACCTGGTGAAATGGATCCAGAGACTCCAGACAAGAATTCCTCAAGTACAATTGGGAAAAGCTATGTTGTCCTAGAGGTTCATGAATTAGGTGATAAGCTGCATCGAATAACAAACATAACACTCTAATAAGAACATGCACATAATACGGTACATGATTATGGTTCATGACACAATTTACCACTGGCACCCACCTAACCAATGGAAGGCTTACATGCACCTTTGTCTAGGTATTTTATTTCGCCGAAGTCTCCAAGAGAGAGAGCCAATTAGGAGGATATTTGTATCTTATTAAACTTTATATTTAGAATCTATTTTTACAACCCTAAAGGAGGCGGCCCTACGTCCCCCCTAGGGATTCAAGGATATAACTCAAGTAAATAAATAATAATAATAGTGCTTATTTATACTGCTCGCATAGGACTGAAAAGTCCCTTTACTCCAGCAGTAGGCTACTATATTATTGTGGTCAAATTCTCAATTTATATTGAGGATAAAATTCCATACCTCGGCTGGGATTGAACCCACGCCCTCCTGTTTACCAGGTTGCCTTTTTGATGGAAAGAATACGACTTGTCCAAACAACAAACAACACAGATGGTCGGTTTCACGAATATTTTTTCAGCTTCTAGAAGGCCTGCTAACAGCATGTTCAGTTCCATTTGATTTGTATAGGCTTAACAGGCTGTTAGGGGCTAAAAAGAAAGTTGGTGAACAGTAAATCAGAGGAGGGGTTTCTAAAGTCTACAAGAGCTTATGGTACTCGTTTTAACTGGTAGGTAATATCCGGGTATTCATCGGATACTCGAGCACTCATTTACCCGGGTCAAATCATCAGTTTCAGCTGCCAGAATGAGAGTGACCCTGGCACTGATGACTCCACATTTGAAGAACTCATTCTTCCGTTGAACAGCCCAGTGACACAAGTCTTTGAAGAGCTCGGAATCTGACAAACTGCACATTAACATTAAACCGTGTATAACGCTACTCAAACCACATGTGTCATAAGGCGTAAAGTGCTCGAAAAAATAACACCAAACATATAAAAACATATATATATAAAAAAAGATAATAACGACGAATGTTTATGCAAAGCTGGAGGTCTCATTAAAACTAAATATTGTTTCGTGCACTCATCTTTGGTGCACCGTACACAAATCATAAAATCATCCATGAAAATTTATTAAAGCCGATGATCCTACCTACAATACCAATTCATGAACATTTAGAATTAATGAGAAGGGGAGTAAGACATGTGCTTGACAACTATTTCTGTACTTGTGGCACAAGAAGAATGTTTAATTACTATTGCCTGAAGCATAACTCGTACTCTCCGATCTCTTCCATTTTTTCTCCTTCCCTCCTGTTTCTCTCTCCTTTCTTTTTTTCCCTCCCTTCTTTTTCTCTTTCTCCCCGTTTCTCATCTCATGTTATTCTCTGCCTTGTATTACTGTCTTCACTTCATATTTTTCCCCCTATACTCTCCTCTCCGCAATGCTTTTGAAAAATCGGAAAAAGTTTTGCCATTTTCCAAAAGGAAAAAGAAGTACCTTCCTTCCCTCCCTCCGTCTCTCTTTCTCTCTCTCTCTCTCTCTCTCTCTCTCTCTCTCTCTCTCTCTCTCCCTCTCTCTCTTTTTTCTCCGGAAAGAGTCATAAATAATAATACATGTTGAAATGGGAGGGGAGAGGAGGGAGTGGGGTTTCTTGTTTCCTCTTTCACCTAATATCCCTTCCCTTCCCCTTTTCGGTTCTGGTCCTTTCCCTTTCTCCCTTTTTCTTCTCCCTTGTTCCTCCTCTTTCTCTCTCTCTCTCTTTCTCTCTCTCCTCTTTCTTTCTCTGTTCGGTATATCAGACGAGAGAGTTAAATTAAAGTTTGAAGAAAAGTGGAGAAAAAAAATGGAGAAAGAAGAGAGTGAAAGAGTCATAAATAATAATACATGTTGAAATGGGAGGGGAGAGGAGGAAGTGGGGTTTTTTTTTTTCCTCTTTCACCTAATATCCCTTCCCTTCCCCTTTTCGGTTCTGGTCCTTTCCCTTTCTCCCTTTTTCTTCTCCCTTGTTCCTCCTGCTTCCCCTTTTCGCTTCTGGTCCTTTCCCTTTCTCCCTTTTTCTTCTCCCTTGTTCCTCCTTCTGTGTTCCATTTCTCCTTTTTCTTTCACATTTTCCATCTCCTTCCTTTTTCCCCTTTTCGGTTCTGGTCCTTTCCCTTTCTCCCTTGTTCCTCCTTCTGTGTTCCATTTCTCCTTTTTCTTTCACATTTTCCATCTCTTTCAAGGTCACGTCAGTAGAATCGTACTCGGGAAGTTTCATAATTTCCAAAACTCGTACAGAATGCAGTTGAGTTCTACTGTTATTGCTGTCATCCAGAATTTGGATGGACCCCATTTCCACAGCACTTATTTATTGTATCGTGATTTCCCTATATTTCACAATAAAAATGAATAAAATATCACATATGCAGATATTGCAGATAGGTAGTCTCTTTTGATATACGAACTCCCAGATTTTTATCAATTTTTTCCAACATTGTTTTTTTTTTTTTTTTTCGTTTCCAAAGTTAGTTTTATGTACAGTTTTATGAAATTGCTTGATTTAAAAATGTAATAATAATGTAGGTAAGTAAAAATACACAGTCTTTAGTCGTCTTTAGACAGTAATATTTAGGTAGTCGGAAATTTTTGGGCTCTGTCTCAAATTTGAATCCAACATTTTTGAGTCGAAAATAATGTTCTTGACCGCTGTTTGGGTGCTTTTTTTAGGACATCTTTTAGAGACACCGATTAGGTGGGTAAGAATTTGCGAGCCTTCTATTGCCAAATAATCTCCAGGTTTCAAGAGAACTTCTCACATTCCAGACAAGAATTCCCGATTACTCCAGCACTGATTTAGAAGCACAATAAATAATTATAAAAATACACATCCTCTTGAAATTTTATTAAATATTTATTTAGTCTTTAGTCGTCTTTCGACAGTAATATTTAGGTATTCGGAAATTTTTGGGCTCTGTCTCAAATTTGAATCCAACACTTTTGAGTCGAAAATATTGTTCTTGACCGCTGTTTGGGTGCTTTTTTTAGGACATCTTTTACAGACACCGATTAGGTGGGTAAGAATTTGCGAGCCTTCCATTGCCAAATCTCCAGGTTTCAAGAGAACTTCTCACATTCCAGACAAGAATTCCCGATTACTCCAGCACTGATTTAGAAGCACAATAAATAATTATTTAATATTCAATGCTCTTGGTCATTCACTCTCTTCTTCTAGTAATAACTACGTCTATCCTACAACAGAGCGATAGGGTAAATGGTCTGAATTGTGGTCCGGTTCTGCTTTGGACTGTGCTCTGTTTGAGGACGGTTGTGCTTTGTTTGGACTACTCAAAGGAGGGACAAGGATTTCTGGAAAAAATTGTGTGCTTTGAATAACATTATTTCCATGTTATTAGTTGTTCTCAAAATGACAATAGTTTGAATTTACAAAATGACTTCCTTGAGATGAGAAAGAAAGAATTTGATATAAGAATGAAAAACCAGTGGTAAGTGAATAGGTCCATCCTAATAATAGGTAATAAAGATATGTGTTGTTTGTAGACTCTGGAAAGTCCGAAGTGGAAGATAATACTTAGGTAACCATTTAGATTTAGACGAGATTTGTGCCCGAGTCATTTTCTCCCCGTCTACCACCTTAAGTAATAAATACTACATTCTTCTCGTGGTCTTCGTTTGGTTCTTCTTCCCACTATCTCAGGTTCTACTACCGCTCTTATTGATTCCTTATTTTCTCTTCTCACTTTTACAAGGAACCCCAAAAAGACATTGCGAAATGGTATAGGTAAAATATGAGGCTAATACGAAAATATCACCCTCTGTAAAACGATATTAAAACTTTCACAAAGGTTAAGGAGTTCCGTCTGAGAATAATTAAAAACGAAGAGTTATTGTTCTTAATTCCAAATATGTTTTTTAGCACAAAACATTATGCTAAAAGAAAGTGAGAAATTAGGAAGTGTAATATGATATTGAAATACATCCCTTCATGTTTCTTGGAGTCAAATTAGAATTAAGAGTGGGAATCATGTCACTTATAAAGTACATTTTTGGAATTAATGAAAATTCTTGGGAAGGTAGAAGTTTTGTAAAATTGTGCAATAAAATGAATAACTCTAATTCAATTTAAACTATTGAGATAGGTAGGTATCAAATTTTCCCTTCCATTTGGAATGATGTATTTAAATTTAAATGAATTGAAATTTAGTTCCACTAGTTAGCGGAATTAGTGGATGTGTCAAAACCCCAAGTAGGTACTCCAAAATACATAAATACCTACTTATATCGGATCAAGATAGAATAGACGACACTTCTTTTACACCGAATTTGGTGGTGTAGTTGGGAAGATGCTCGCCTGGCAAACAAGGGTGCTTGGGTTCAATCCCAGCTGAGATATTAATTTTGTCCTCATTGAAATGATAGTCTACTGCTGGGGTAAAGGTACTCTTTAATCCTATACGAGTAGTATAAATGCTCTATTATTATCATTATCACACAATAATAAATAAGACCTTGTTTAGACTGCGGGAGTAAATGGACTTTTCAGTCTCATTCTGGCAGGATAAACAAGGTATATTCTATTCTAATATTACCCATAGTTAGGTGCCCTGCTGTACCTTTAGTAAAACTCTCAAAGTGTGTTATGCAACAGTAACCTTCCTCTGGTCACTTTTATCCTGCCAATCTTCCGGCTTAATTGTGTGCTCTTCTCTTAAATGCTATTAAATTAATAGCCTCTTACGTTCGCGGATTTTGCGATTATGTTCGCGGATTTGGTGATTTTGTTCGCGGATTTCGCGATTATGGTCGCGAATTTGGCGATTTTGTACGCGGATTTTGCGATTATGTTCGCGGATTTGGCAATTATGTTCGCGGATTCGCGTCCCGAATCGACATTTTGTATATTTGGCAAGCCCATCTTTAATCCTATACGAGCAGTATAAATGCTCTATTATTATCATTATCACACAAGATTACCCATAGTCGGTGCCCTGCTGTACCTTTATTTAGAACTCAAAGTGCCTTATGCAACAGCAACCTTCCTCTGGTCACTTTTATCCTGCCAATCTTCCGCCTATACGAGCAGTATAAATGCTCTATTATTATCATTATCACACAAGATTACCCATAGTAGGTGCCCTGCTGTACCTTTATTTAGAACTCAAAGTGCCTTATGCAACAGCAACCTTCCTCTGGTCACTTTTATCCTGCCAATCTTCCGGCTTAATTGTGTGCTCTTCTCTTAAATGCTATTAAATTAATAGCCTCTTAAATAGCCCGCGGGCTGAGTATCAATTAACTTTATTTGCTCATATCCAGAAGCTTGTCTCAGAAGCACCTTGTCGTCTAATATGGTAATGGGGAGCGTCACTCTGGTTGATCGAGGTAAAGGGACATTTCAGTCCTATTTGGACAGGAGAGACAAGGTGTATTGACATCGCCAGAAAGACATCTACACTATGAACTTTTTTCCCGTTCCACCGAAATACTTTGGTCTTTCTTTATACAGGTTCTAGCTTTACTTAGTTAGTTAGGTACTTTGCTATGTTGTGTCTGCAAATTTGACAATAGACACCGGTATCTACTAGCTGATTGACTACCCATGGCGAACATTAGCTGACATCGCCAGAAAGATGTCTACACTATAAACTTTTTTCCCGTTCCACCGAACTACTTTGGTCTTTCTTTATACAGGTTCTAGCTTTACTTAGCTAGTTAGGTACTTTGCCATGTTGTGTCTGCAAATTTGACAATAGACACCGGTATCTACTAGCTGATTGACTACCCATGGCGAACATTAGCCCATCAGACATCACCAGAAAGACATCTACACTATAAACCTTTTTCCCGTTCCACCGAACTACTTTGGTCTTTCTTTATACAGGTTCTAGCTTTACTTAGCTAGCTAGTACTTTGCCATGTTGTGTCTGCAAATTTGACAATAGACACCGGTATCTACTAGCTGATTGACTACCCATGGCGAACATTAGCCCATCAGTATTGGTCATTCACAGGCCGCCATAATTATTGGATTTTTGTTCTCACCATTCCACTGTCGGTTTTTACTTTCCCAAATGGTTTTGACCATCTGATCTAGATCATTATCGTTTTCAATTCGTCATCTTCATCAAGAAGTAATTGCCTATCCTTCCCAACTATTTGAATTAGAGTAAGGATTTTTGTTCTCACCATTCCACTGTCGGTTTTTAGTTTCCCAAATGGTTTTGACCATCTGATCTAGCTAGATCATTATCGTTTTCAATTCGTCATCTTCATCAAGAAGTAATTGCCTATCCTTCCCAACTATTTGAATTAGAGTAATAACACCCTAATGTCTTTCAAATGTTTGAATTATTAATTGGTTTAATGCTGTAAGTAATTTTTAATATTCCACAGGAGTATACGAGACTCTCGGAGTATGTGTAGTAATTTCCTAGGCATTTCTCCATTAGACCTAAAGCTCGGGTACTTTGTACATTTTCTCTTCGTTTTAATTAAAATTTTCTCTAATGACTTCGAGTCGGAATAACTCACTCTGGGAAATAAACGAAAAATAACATTTTCTCTTCGTTTTAATTAAAATTTTCTCTAATGACTTCGAGTCGGAATAACTCACTCTGGGAAATAACGAAAAATAACTCGAATGAACAACAGTGGAGTGTTATTAAACATCCACTAATATCTACTTCCAGTGGTATACGCGCTCCGCTGTTATATTGTTTTCAGCCCTTTCTGTGTTAGGCGTCCCGAGTTGGTTCAAATAAATAAAATTGTGAGCTTCCAGTTACTAAGATTTAGCTGCTTATATGATGGGACAGGTACTAAGTTTCCTGTATGATATCCAGAGAAAGCCACATGCATATTTGTCAGGACATCATGCTTAAACGCCATATTTTCGCATTGCTTAGCTTGCTATATTTTTTTGGGGCCATATTTTGGCAAAAATAGGTGCCATGTTTGGCGGCCTCTGATGATATCACTCAATTTTTACATGGTTTGTTTTTCGAGTTCTACTTGTTTTAACTTGACCGTTTACTTGATTTTAACATTTTGTTCTTTGTTGACCTCACAAATCTACTTGATAAGGTCAGACTTTTCAGTTGTTCTTCCTGAGCACCGAAAGGATCACTTAGGGTCATTACCGTGAGATATGAAATTTATGACAAGGAATAAACAATGAAACACCCTGTCTGATGAGTCTTTGGTCATTATCCTGCCTGCAACAACACCAACAACTATGAATGTAAAAGAACAATAGGAGGGCATGAGCCACTGGCATGACAACACCACCAACAATGTTTTTTTTTTTTTTACTTTCTATTACCCTTATTTACATACAGATAGTGCTACGAGTACCAGAGTGAAATTATTGTAACCAACTATAACTGATATTGGGGGAAAAACTGTTAATTCCTTTCCATAACACAAGCTGTTGGAACATGTTTTTTTTTTTTTTTTTTTTTTTTTTTTCCCCAGGGAAAAAAATGTGTATTTGATAGCTGTTGTGTTCAGGACCAGCTGTTACGTTATATCCCCGATAACGATTCTAACGAATCTATTACATATAACGAATCCGTATTGTTTGTATTCCTAAACGCTACATAATTGCTGTTAATTAGGAACAATATCAATAACACACATCACACCCTGAAATCTTCTGGTGATTTTCGAAATATACGGGATGGTCGATGGAAAAACTATGGGGTTCCGTGCCCCCAAATTTCGTCATGGGACTATAGAGTGATATATAATTATTGGGCGGCGAAAAGGTGACCCATTGAGATACCGGTCGTGATCGATGTAGGTTAACTTTAGTGATCTCCTATTTTATGTTGATAAAAATATTGTATTCCATGATTTCCAAGTCTTGTTTGTTCCTAATACATAATTACCTATGTATGTTACAAAGTTCTATATGCAATACTTGGATGTTCATAATCATAAGTATGGGGCACATATACGCATAAGCACAATATGATGTTCTGAAAATGTGTTTAATTACTTAGGGTTTTATATTATTATTCTCTGTTATTTCGACTATTTGACGGAAAACATGAAAATTATTGTTCTGTTGTCATGAAAAGTGGTAGATTGTACCAACATATGTTGTTGCTAAATTCGGGAAAGTTGAGTTAAGGTGAAATTTATGAGCAGTATTTCAAGGGTTAAAATTTAAAATCTAATAATCCACAATATCAACAAATTCCAGATACAAAAGATAAACAACCAATGTCATCACCATCATGTTATTTCGTTAAAAGTTGGGTATTAGGAATACCATATTCCTAATTCCTAATGTACCATAATATTATCTTACCACTTTTACAAGGAACCCTAGAAAGGCATTTGCAAAACAGTAGGTAAAATATGAGGCTAATACCAAAACATCACCCTCTGTAAAACGATATTAAAACTTTCACAAAGGTTAAGGACAAGGAGTTCCGTCTGAGAATAATTAAAAACGAAGAGTTATTCGAGATAGAGCGATCAGTGTGTGAACTATGAAATGTGAACTGTGAATGGATCTTGTTCTTATAATATAAGATTTATTTAGTCTTTAGTCGTCTTTCGACAGTAATATTTAGTCGGAAATTTTTGGACTCTGTCTCAAATTTGAATCCAACACTTTTGAGTCGAAAATATTGTTCTTGACCACTTAGTCACAGAAGTATGCTTGTATTCAAATCATTGCTGTTTGGGTGCTTTTTTTAGGACATCTTTTACAGACACCGATTAGGTGGGTACGAATTTGCGAGCCTTCTATTGCCAAATCTCCAGATTTCAAGAGAACTTCTCACATTTCAGACAAGAATTCCCGATTACTCCAGCACTGATTTAGAAGCACAATAAATAATTATTTAATATTCAATGCTCTTGGTCATTCACTCTCTTCTTCTAGTAATAACTACGTCTATCCTACAACATAGTGATAGGGTAAGTGGTCTGAATTGTGGTTCGGTTCTCAATGTGTTTAGTTTGGACTAAGCAAAAGAAGAGCAAGGATTTCTGGACGACATAGAGTGCTTTGAATAATATTATTTCTATATTAATAGTTCTTTTTAAAATTACAATAGTTTGAATTGACAACTTTATCCCTTACTTCTAGTGCTTTATCCCTAAACGGTACAAATAATTCCATTGAAAAATCGTCCGTTGTCGTCCCTCTACAGCCGAGGCTGTCCTATATTCAAGACCAGCGGCCCTACAAAGATCATCCTAATATTAGGTAATATGAAGACGTAAGAAAACAGACCAAAAAAGGCTCAAATATCTTCATTACAATATCTACCTAGAAACAACTTTATCCCTTACTTACTTTACTTTCTAGTCCTTTACCCCTAAACGATACAAATAATTCCATTGAAAAATCGTCCGTTGTCGTCCCTCTACAGCCGAGGCTGTCCTATATTCAAGACCAGCGGCCCTACAAAGATGCAAAAGAATTCTGGCCTGTTAAGGTTTGAGGTCATAAATAAAAAGATTTGCAGTAATACTCTGATTGCTCAATATTTTCAATACAATATCCAACTAGAACGAACTTCATCTCTGAACGGTACAAACAATTCCACTAGAAAACCATCCGTTGTCGTTCCTCTACAGCTGTACGTGAGGTCCTACATTCGAGACCAGCGGCCCTACAAAGATGCAAAAGAATTCTGGCCTGTTAAGGTTTGAGGTCATAAATAAAAAGATTTGCAGTAATACTCTGATAGCTCAACTACTTATTTTCAATACAATATCCAACTAGAACGAACTTCATCTCTGAACGGTACAAACAATTCCACTAGAAAACCATCCGTTGTCGTTCCTCTGTTAGGTACTTTGCTATGTTGTGTCTGCAAATTTGACAATAGACACCGGTATCTACTAGCTGATTGACTACCCATGGCGAACATTAGCCCATCAGTATTGGTCATTCACAGGCCGCCATAATTAGATTTTTGTTCTCACCATTCCACTGTCGGTTTTTAGTTTCCCAAATGGTTTTGATCATCTGATCTAGATCATTATCGTTTTCAATTCGTCATCTTCATCAAGAAGTAATTGCCTATCCTTCCCAACTATTTGAATTAGAGTAATAACACCCTAATGTCTTTCAAGTGTTTGAATTATTAATTGGTTTAATGCTGTAAGTAATTTTTAATATTCCACAGGAGTATACGAGACTCTCGGAGTATGTGTAGTAATTTCCTAGGCATTTCTCCATTAGACCTAAAGCTCGGGTACTTTGTACATTTTCTCTTCGTTTTGTAGATTAGATTTCAAGATTTCCACGTGAACTTCTCAGGCTGAGGATAAATACCAAAATTAATTAAATTCAGGAGAGAGGGGATTCTCATCTGGGAAATAGATTAGTCAAGAGTATTTTTCCTAACAAGCAATTTACCTAAAGGTGAACTTCAGGGAAAGTCCTTCAAGGTAAAAGTACATGTACATCTAAGGTAACTTTGGAAATAACTTATTTTCCAAGAGGTTTCTAATTAAGTTACCTCTAGTTCCCATTTTGCGCTCGCTAGAACTAAGGTAACTTTGGAAATAACTTATTTTCCAAGAGGTTTCTAATTAAGTTACCTCTAGTTCCCATTTTGCGCTCGCTAGAAACGTTCGCCTCTCCAGTCAACATTAAAATTTAAGAAAAGAGGAAGAAAAATAGGTGAAAAAGCTGAGAAGACCTTGGGACACTGCACAATGTTCTCTCTGATTTTGAGGAATGGTAGGATATAGAAAGGGTTCCGGAACCCGACAAAAAATGCTTTTGTTTCAATTGTTGTTGTTACCCTCTGAACATCTTGAATTTTATAAGTAGGTAGTCGTTGGGTGGAAGAGACCCTCCAGGTAAACCGTGCCACTTAAAAAGCCATTTAAAGTATCAGAAAAGAGGAAGAAAAAATAGGTGAAAAAGCTGAGAAGACCTTGGGACACTGCACAATGTTCTCTCTGATTTTGAGGAATGGTAGGATATAGAAAGGGGTCCGGAACCCGACAAAAAATGCTTTGGTTTCAGTTGTTGTTGTTGTTAGAGGAACATCTTGAATTTTATAAGTAGGTAGTCGTTGGGTGGAAGAGACCCTCCAGGTAAACCGTGCCACTTAAAAAGCCATTTAAAGTAGTGTTTCATTGTAGACTTTCAGCTTAGAATAAGGTCCAGATGTTACGCTCACAAGATGTCGCTCAAAAATGGCTCGAGTCCTCTCCCCAATCCCAGATTTTCACCACAGTGTTCCAGGTGTCATTTCCACTGAGAAAAGTGAGAAAGCACCGAATGCCTATGTAAAGAAACGTATTTAATTTAACTTGACATTTAAAAAGTTTGCCCCCGAAATTTTCCCCTAGTGGAGAACGGGAGAGCTCCCAACTTTATCTCTTTACACTCTCGTGCGTTAAGTGGAGGGTTTTTACCCCCACCAACTTGAAACATTAACCCAAAGAATAAATAGGAAAGAGGTTAATTGATAATTGTGTACTTGGTGGGGTTATTTTGAAAATAGGTTTGTCAAACTTCAAAGGTAAGCCAGTGGTACCTAATTCCTTATAAAGGTCATTGACAAAGTTTGATTAGGCACTAGAAGATCTAGTTATTCTAAAATGTTTTATGACTTGGACTCGAACCACCAAACTCCAAGAATTCTGCCGAGCTAACCACTACAATACTGATCTTGGCTGAAACTCTAAAAATGTACAACAGTTTGGTGGTCATAAATCCAGAGGTCCTTCGAAAAAATCGAGACGCATTTGACAAGATCCGCCAGCCTAGTTAGCTTAGTTGGTAGTGCGTCTGCCTTGTAAGCGCTAAGCCGCGGGTTCGATTCACGCCCGGGGCGGATTTTATCCTGATGGGATAATGTTCGTTCTCGGAACGGCTGGCTTTCTCCTGTCCTGTCTTCCTTCTCTCTTCGATTTCGGGACGATAAGACCATAGCAGTTACAGTTCCTTCTGTCAAACCTCTTGAAAAAAAATTGACAAGATCCATCCTGGATGTTAATCAAGGAATCATACATATTTAGATCTTCTATATCTATAATCTGCAACTCCATAGACCTTCAATTGAGCATAATTTTCAACACTTTATGCCTCTCTGTATTGTAAAAAGCAATAAAAAGCATCACACAAGGCTTTTCAAGACATTTCATAGAGGAAATATCATCTCTGAGGTCTTCCATGGAGGCATTACGAGAATCCAGAATTCCACAGGATACGCTGTGAATATAGCCACGAATTCGACACAGGTCATTTATCATAGGAAGATCAAAATGTACAGGGTGCCTCCGAATGTTGAAGAATTCCTGTAATGTACTTGTTTTGAGAGGAAATTTGTATATTTGATGTCAAGAAAGCTTTTCACCCTATGAAGGAAGGAGGAAAATTGGAATTGGAAGTTTAGTGATTTTATTGTATTAGGTAGTCCCTGAATCTTTTTAGTGCTAGAGTGATTCCTGAATCTTTTTAGTGCTAGAGTTTAGTTAAAAATGTACAACAGTTTGGTGGCCATAAATCCAGAGGTCCTTCGAAAAAATCGAGACGCATTTGATAAGATCCATCCTGGATGTTAATCAAGGAATCATACATATTTAGATCTTCTATTATCTGCAACTCCATAGACCTTCAATTGAGCATACTTTTCAACACTTTATATCAAGGAATCATACATATTTAGATCTTCTATTATCTGCAACTCCATAGACCTTCAATTGAGCATACTTTTCAACACTTTATGCCTCTCTGTATTGTAAAAAGCAATAAAAAAAATCTGGTGTGAACATCACACGACTTTCTATTACATTTGAGTATCGAACCCGCAACTTCTCAACTCTAAGTCAGAGAGTGCTAACACACAAGGCTTTTCAAGACATTTCATAGAAGAAACATCATCTCTGAGGTCTTCCATGGAGGCATTACGAGAATCCAGAATTCCACAGGATACGCTGTGAATATAGCCACGAATTCGACACAGGTCATTTATCATAGGAAGATCAAAATGTACAGGGTGCCTCCGAATGTTGAAGAATTCCTGTAATGTACTTGTTTTGAGAGGAAATTTGTATATTTGATGTCAAGAAGGCTTTTCACCCTATAAAGGAAGGAGGAAAATTGGAATTGGAAGTTTAGTGATTTTATTGTATTAGGTAGTCCCTGAATCTTTTTAGTGCTAGAGTGATTCCTGAATCTTTTTAGTGCTAGAGTTTAGTTATTTATTGTATTAGTCCCTTAATGGCTAGAGTAATTCTGGGACTTTTTAGTCCCTGAATCACTCTAGCAATAAGCTACAAATTGGCTAGATACCTGTTGTTCTGTCAAAATTAATACGTATTTATTTCATGGTGCATATGACCAAGAAGTTGACTAGCACCACCTAAATATAATAGCTGATAGAATATGTATTTCAAATAATCAAATCCAAGTACCTATCCAGAGCTTAACTAATGATTGTAAAGGGGTTTTTCGGATGTCTTGTCTACCAACTTTCTAACGTATGATTCCTTTTTTCTCAACACCATCTCAGACACTATGACCTTTGTGACCTTTGCAATAGGCCACCCTGTATGGCAGTTCAAATTGTTATTACATTCTGGAAGACACCACCATGTTACTTTATTGTCTGGCAAAACTGTCCTCAACTCTTCTTAATTCCTCCTCCTTTTCTTCTTCCTTTTCCTCTTCTTCTTCTTCTCCTTCTCATTCTTCTTCCTTTTCTTGTTCATATTTCACAAAACCATATTTTACAACCGAACAGCTCCCTTACAAGAGAATGAAATGAGATCTTCTTCTTTCTTCTGCAACCCAAACAACAAAAACATTGTGATACTTTGTGTGAAGCTGTAGTTATTTTCATAGGTAATATATATTTTCACGAGTTATGTGAGATACCTTTCGCGGACAGTGTCGTAGGTTACTTTTTGGACGAGGAATTTTCGTCAAGGGTGTACACTAAGATGTCAGAAGCCCAATCGAACTTTTGCCGACCCTTTCAGGCTGGCTGAGGAAATGAGAGGATACCAGTAGCTTGTTGCCGAATGGAGGTTAAAACCCCCCGTCAGTAAAAACTTTTGTATCTAGTTATACGGTAACTTGAAACCCGATTTCAAAATCACTGTTTTATTTTCAAAAGCCAGCCTAGTTGGCTTGGAGGGTAGCGCGTCTGCCTTGTAAGCGCTAGGTCGCGGGTTCGATTCTTGCCCGGGGCGTATTTTATCTTAAAAATACAAGGTTCGGAAACGGCCGGCTTTCTCCGATTATTTCTTCCTTACTCTTACCTTTCGGGACGATAAGACCTTAGCAGTCAAAGTGCCCTCAATAAAACCTTATAAACTCTAAAATCTTCTTCATTTCAAGAGGTTTGACAGAGGGAACTGTAACTGCTTGGATCTCATCGTCCCGAAATCGAAGAGATAAGGAATACGGGGATAAAATCTTGAAATTCACAAGACGCCCTTCATGAAATTCCCCACTGGACTTCCCATGTATTACTTTGTGGTGCTGGTGTCATACGGTAGGTGACAGTAATAGCTTTTTATGTGTTGTACTTTCATGCGAGCTATTCTTCTATTTATTGCTATGATAAATGTTCTCGCTGAATGGAGGAGGTATTGTAAAGGTACAAATTGTTGATGGTTATTGTGGACGAAGAGGTTCACGTGTACTCACTTATGTCCAGACGATTGAGTGGATTTTGTCCTGTTGAACAGAATTTACATCTAAATTCCGTACAGTAGGCCTCACAATCACAAGCTGATTTTATCGCACGATGTTTTTATTGCCGGGATTAACAACAAGTCTACAAACAGAAGCCAAGATTTGGTGATTCGTCAGGCTTATAGGAAACAATAAAGAACAAGTCAACTATCTCAGAAGTCAACTATAACTCAACTATCTCACAAGGCAACTATCTCTTAAGGGTCGTAACGTAGTGAGCAGAGACAAAGTATTATTTTCATATTCAAATCACATAGTTACGATTGGAATCATGGAACAAAAGAAAGATTTCAAAATAAGGAGGATATAGAGCGACTGATGTCACCCCCTATATCCCCAGAGCTAGTCTCTCAGATTACACGTCTTTGCTTCTAGCTTCTTTCTTGAACGGTTCTTGGGAGAGTAGGGCACATGCACCAAAGACTAGAGCTGTATGTAAAGCAATGCCAAAAGAAATAAAGAACGAAAGGAAGAAAGAACGAAAGACGGCATAAGGTTCGTTTTCTTAACGGCTAGCGTTCTCCTATTCTTCTCTCTTCAATTTTGTGACGATAAGACCTCTATCTCAAGGTGCCTCCACAATTTTAGAGAATATGCTAGAAAAGAGCTTGCTCTATAACTGTCACTTATAACGCACATGATGAATAATATTCCGAAGACGATGATTGGGCTTTTATAGTGTTCTCGAACTATTATAATGATGATGATAATAATGATAACGCTTTTAATTCACAGAAAACCTTTCATATTTGCGCTTGTATTGCGAACTACACTTGACCTCACAAACTTAGTACAGTGTCATTTTTTTTTCATTGGACTAACACAATACAATTTTTAAATAAAATGTCAACATTTTCTGCAACTCGTGAGTGTAAAATAGAAGGATGTGAATGTTATAAACAAGAAATTCCTACACAAATTTTCTGCAACTCGTGAGTGTAAAATAGAAGGATGTGAATGTTATAAACAAGAAATTCCTACACAAAATTTCTGCAACTCGTGAGTGTAAAATAGAAGGATGTGAATGTTATAAACAAGAAATCCCTACACAAATGTTATACTGGTTATCACATCGTGGAATGGATATTAGACCTCTCTTTTACAAGCCTTACCATATTCAGAGGAAATCTGGAAAGCGCATAGAAGCAAATAATTCACGTGGACAGAACAAAGTACCCAATCATAATTCTAGTGAAACAATTCAATCTAGTCGAGAAGTAAATCACAATTCACATGGACAATCAAATTTACCAACAGTTCATTTCGATCAAGAAGAAAACCAATGTGAAAATATAATTCAAGAATTTTTATCATGGGATAATGCATCTCATGTTGATTCGTCAGCTGTGAATCCCAGTGGTATTAGAAGAAATGTGCCTTGCAGAGTTCCTACAACGAGGAAAGTTGTATAAAAAGAGTTCTTTGTACATCTTATAAATATTGGAACAAAAGAAAGACTTCAAAATAAGGAGGATGTAGAGCGACTGATGTCACCCCCTATATCCCCAGAGCTAGTCTCTCGGATTACACGTCTTTGCTTCTAGCTTCTTTCTTGAACGGTTCTTAGGAGAGTAGGGCACATGCACCAAAGACTAGAGCTGTATGTAAAGCAATGCCAAAAGAAATAAAGAACGAAAGAAAGAAGCAATATAATTTTAAAATTAGTGGAGGTCAAAACACAAGCTTATTACAGAATCAGTGGAGATGCCAAACTCCCAATATTCTGTTACCTACCTACGTAGATACTAAAGTAAGTACCAATTTTTTAGCCTTCTGTCCATGTTGCTACCACTACTCATTTATTTACTCTTCAAGATTGGACAAGATTGATGTGATGAGACCTTCTGTCTGATATTTTACGGGAATGATAGCTCCATGTTATTGTTAGTGGAGATGGAGATGTCAGGAACGAAAGAAACAAGCAATATAATTTTAAAATTAGTGGAGATGTCAAACTCCCAATATTCTGTTACCTACCTACGTAGATACTAACAAAAGTAAGTACCAATTTTTCAGCCTTCTGTCCATGTTGCTACCACTACTCATCTCTTTACTCTTCAAGACTGGACAAGATTGATGTGATGAGACCTTCTGTCTGATATTTTACTGGAATGATAGCTCCATGTTATTGTTAGTGGAGATGTCAAAACTCCTGAATGTGAGATTTCCTAGAATTTTGTCGATTTTGGCTGGTTTGACGATTAGGCTCATACCAACCAATATAGGCGTTTCCCATATGGGCGGGCCAGTTTACCACACCTAACATGGACACTATGCTGGATCTTACCGTCAAAGCGTTCTGTACATAATTTTCGACATGTGGATACGGTGCGGTGGTGGTACCTACCCATTTTGCTGTTGAATACTGATCTCAGGACAACGACAACTTTCAGTACCTATATGGTGTCGATCGATCGTGTCGACAAGGTGAGTTATAGAGCCAGAGTGTGCAGGCTCGTAAAGGAAGAAAGAACGAAAGAAACAAGCAATTTTAAAATTAGTGGAGATGTCAAAAACACAAGCTTATTACAGAATTAGTGGAGATGACAAACTCTAATTATTCTGTTACCTACCTACGTAGATACTAACAAAAGTAAGTACCAAGTTTTTAGCCTTCTGTCCATGTTGCTACCACTACTCATCTCTTTACTCTTCAAGACTGGACAAGATTGATGTGATGAGACCTTCTGTCTGATATTTTACGGGAATGATAGCTCCATGTTATTTTGGTAGGTAGTGGAGATGTCAAAACTCCTGAATATGAGATTTCCTAGAATTTTGTCGATTTTGGCTGGTTTGATGATTAGGCTCATACCAACCCATACAGGCGTTTCCCATATGGGCGGGCCAGTTTAACACACCTAACATGAACACTATGCTGGATCTTACCGTCAAAGCGTTTCACCGGGGACGGGGACCACATTTCGTCGGCTTACCCTAACGGGGTGTATATTATAAACAAAATAAATACGTTTAATACGTGACATGTCTCCGGAGTTGACTTGGAACATAATCCTGATGAACTACTGAGAGCAGAACA
>NW_007380537.1:0-3214 GCF_000475195.1 Diaphorina citri
CAGCCCCAAGCAAAAATCCAATGATGAATATCAATCTAACAACTGATCGTCTGCGATCTCTCGATGCAGAATGTGATAGTGATCCCTTATTTGATCATGATTACATGTCACTTCCAGAGGATATTCTACTATCTGAAATATCTTTAGATGTTGTAGAATACATTGGTGGCTTTGTTGTGAGGCATCTGAAGAAGAAGATCTTGTGCGAGGAGTGCTTGGGCAGCTTAGAAGAGTTGAATCCCAGTAAAAAAAATTTGGTTCAAGCAAAAACAAAAGGTGGTTTGATTCACCCTTCTAAGGATGTCTTTCAACTGTGTAGGCTAGCGGAAAAACACTTCCGCAAACACTTTGTGTCCAAAGGCTCTGATGGGAGACTTGTGTCTAATGGGTCTATCAAGCAGGTAGATCTTCTGGAGGGGGCTAGAGAAGTTATCCGTTCCTGCATAGGAACGGATATTTTTGATGGCCTCTCTCGACATGGTTTTGACCAGGAGGTTGGTTCAAACCACATGATAAATTTGATCCGCTGCATTGTGGTAAAGTACTGGGATATCAGGCTGCATTATTCAGCAAAAAGAACATCGGATATGTTCCACCATAGAAAGAGGAGGCAAACTCTTACGCATTTAATAACCTTTCAAGGGCTTTAACACCCTCTCATGCCATAGATTTTGTAAATATTGTTTTTTGTTTTGTGTATATATATCTATGTTTTGCTTTTTGTTTTGTATATCTTTTTCCTGTTCATTTGTAAATGTTTTGTATATAATTTTCTGTTTATTTTTGTATATTTTGTATTTCATTGTACAATAAACACCAAGTTTAAAGAAGAAAAAGGAAATTTGTTGTTTTTTCCCCCCTGAAACCTCTGATAGTTATATCTTAGACTCCAATATTGCCAATGTCTGGCTAGGGGATTGTGAGAGGGAGAGACTGGGAAAAATCTTCCAAGGGCCATAGTTAGTTTCGAACAAGTTTATTTGGGTACAGACCGAAGGGAAGTTGACAAGGTGACTTACCAACTTTTCAGTTTTACGTAGGAAGAACTAAAGGCCTATATGTAGTACAGTGAAAAGAACTCTAAGCACGAAGCCAAACGTAGAGGTAAGTAAGTTAATAGTAGAAATAGGGTTTCGATGAGTACAACATTACAGGACTATTGGCGGAAATAGTAGAGGAATTAGACATTAACGTAGCGTTCATGTAGAAATCCCTGATCGCTACCACGAGCGTCTACGAATAACAAGACGTACACGTTTGACCTATTTGTAAATAAGACAGTGAAGGTGACTCATTTTTACAGGATTTAATAACAGGTAGGGTTCTTAGCGGAAGTTGGCGCAAGAAAGAAGCTTAGATATGACATACCAAAAAAAGCCTTGAGAAGTGACCGGGTTTACAATAGTCAGCTAAGACGAAAGCTGAAGAGCTTGTGCCTCTTGTGTTTTACCAGGTATATGAATTTTTATTCAGTGTCTACTGTAGAAACTATACATTCTTGTCTCCATTGGTCAACACGTTACGGATAACACTGAAAGTTAGTTGTTCACGGATTTGTGTTCCCGCTGGGAGATGGTCACCCGAGCTCTATATCCTTGCTAGGCTCTTCTTTTGCGGCTGATAGATTCCGCCTTTAAAAAGGCAACTTTATGGACTTTGTCGAACTATGCCTAAAAGTAGTGCACGCTCAATAGGGGGTCGGACTGCATCGTTTCAGGGGGACTGCTGGCAGTATTTCCAATATTAGAGTATATGAATTCCTACTGGGAAGGGCGTGTTGAATTAGCTTTTCTACTATCACGTGTGTTTCGTAGGATAACAATCCTCTCTTCCTAAATAACAAAACAAACAACAGCAGTTTACAGTTACTTGAACTGGTTTCTTACAGGGGGTTCACGTATCCTAACTTACGGCTTCTTGTCGGAGAAGAGTGTCTCTGACGATTTCTGACACTGGAGGGAAAATGTTGCGCGGCAACACCATACAATCGAATCGCGGCTAGCACTCTTGAATTGGGTGAGGAATTCCGAAACGGGGATGTGGATGGAGCCTCACCCCGAAAACACGTTCCTAAAGGATTGACCCTCGTGATTTTCAATCCGGTACCTATGCTTGAATTAACATTTAGTCTCCCGGCCCGCAGCCAAGCGAAGCCGAGGCTCTCGTCTCCGCTCCCGTAACGAAGGAACTTCTCGGCGGTGCTACCACGGCTTTGCGGGGTCTTATTGCTTGTGATATAACTTTGTGTGTACTCTGGATCGTGACTTGCATGTCCCCGAAGGCTGCTAGACACGCAGTGGGCATTGGAGGACATTGGGGTAAGGACCGTGAGCATAAAGATAGGAGAGTGGGAAGAAAAACCCGAGTAGTGGTAACTAAGAAGGTGATTGATGTCCTGATGGTTGAAAAAATTCGGTAACATGACCGACTGTTGTCGGTTGACACTGAATATACTGTTCAGCTTTATTTGTTTCATA
The DNA here is from genome assembly GCF_000475195.1 of Diaphorina citri. Lineage (NCBI taxonomy): Eukaryota > Metazoa > Arthropoda > Insecta > Hemiptera > Psyllidae > Diaphorina > Diaphorina citri. The sequence continues at coordinate 2,478 of NW_007380537.1, forward strand.
GATAGCAGCGTTGTTTTCCATGCATCTTTTGCGTATTACGCGTGAAAGAGGTTTATCTAATCAGTATTTTTAAGGTATGGAGCAGAGCTGTACTTTGGGCCGTTGCTAGGGAGTACAACATGTCGGTCGGTACCTCGCGGAACTGGTATTTAGTAGCTCTATGTTCTTAGGGATGGGTGGTCATTGTAGTGACAACCTTCGTGTTTGATCGCCTGCCCCTGCTTTTTGCTTTAAAGAACTCCATGTCACCCTAGTCGGGACTTTGAGGAAGGTTAACCTGTTCGTTCTAAACTGTGTTTATACTAACCTCGTCTAGGGAAGGGCCATGTTTTCAACCTTTAGTTTACGCACTACCCTCGCATATTAAACTCGGTAAACTTTAAAACTTTCCTTTAATGTTACTATTTTTCAATAAAGGAGCAGAAGCACATCGACGAGAAAGCAAAACTCAAACTGTGAACCTAAGCTAAAAAGATTAAATTTACTTCAAATGAACTACGATTATTTTACGTTGTCTTATTAATAAAATTACCGGTATTAACAGATTTAGACTGTCTAATAAATTAAAGTCGGAGAAGGTCCCCCAAAAAGTGGACGATATCCACGACATGACCAAATTAAGTCCGTCCCTTTAAACACGAATTCGGGTTGAGTAACATTCCAAAGTTCGGGGGTCCTCAATCGACCGAAGGATACCGACTTAGTGTCTACCACACACTACGTTTACAGAACCTCTT
>NW_007380537.1:3766-22736 GCF_000475195.1 Diaphorina citri
GCAAATTAATATTATTATGAATTATTATTCTTACAGTAATTTATGATGACAAGACATAATTCAATCAGAAAATCTCAAGGGATGAAAGTTTTTGCTTCTTTAGGCCTCATTGAGCAATTGACTTCTGGAGGGGAAAATTACAAGATCAAATTGGAGTTACTTATGGCGGATCCCAAATCCAATCCTGAATGTAGCGTCAAAATGTGTAAATTAATTATACACAATTTATAGAAAACGCTAGAAACAGAACCTGTTACCTCCAGTTGGAGCAAGATCTCCAAACTTGGAATATGCTTGGGTTTTCTATAACATATGGAGAGCATGCAAATATGTCAGCTCTGCCGACTTTTCCAATCTTTTTCTCAAGAACCTGTTTTATTCCTGAATGTCAGATTGTTTTTGACCTAAAACCATGTCAAACAGAGGATCTAAGAAAAAAGCACATAAAAAGAATATTTATTTTGTTTAATTCACATTTGTATACTACTCTAATTACTACTTTTTCATGGAAAGCTCTTACCATTTAATTGTAGAGCAACAACAAAGCCCCACTAGAAAACACATCCATCTGTAATTTCTTAAAGTTCAAGGCCCACTCTTGCCATCATTATCTCTACACTTAATACCTATTTTTATGGAAGCTCTGTACCAATTTGAATTGGTAAGGTAAGTACCCTCTTCAAATCAAAATATTTGCCTAAGTAAATAGGTACCAAACTTACATTCAGGCCCATGTAGGAGGGTACTAAGATCTTTGTCAATGCACCAAAAGGCACAAAAAAGTAGGTACAAAATTTTATTGATATTAAATCAACATGTTATCAGAGGCACTATGAAGTAGGTAAGAGCCAACTAATCTTCTATCACTGTTTAAATCAGGTTTTTTTTTTGCCTCCGAGAGGGTCCCTGTAGCGCTGGGAGCCTGTTAAACAAATAGATGTGCTATCACAGGTGTACTCCAGATTTTCCAAGGGGGGGGAACCCAAAGGAGCCCCAATCATGAAGTACTGGGGGCGCGGCGTCGGCGGCGGAGCCTATAAATAGAAGGAGAAAAATGGAAAGCTCAGGGGGGCGCGGCCCCCCTAAAAGAACCCTGTCTTAACGTTTTCCAGTACATTGGAAAAAAACCGCAACACAAAAGAGTTGTGTTGGGATGAACAGATTTTTGACAAATATAATCGTCGACAAATCACGGTCTGGCAACCTGAGGGTAACGAGGCAGAGTTCAAATTTTTCTCTGTCACTAGAAAGATATGGCTGTTCAATCCGCTGCTTCGGTTCAAACAGGTCGCCAAAAAAGAACTGAAGTGATCTTAACTTTTAATTTTGAATATGACATGGGATCTTTTCTCCAAAGTACAATTATCCCTGGGGTGCCACATCTGACAGAGAGTTCTGTGATTAAAACATAAATTAAAAAATTTCAGAAAAGTATAAAGCCATTAACTTTAAATATAAGAAACACAGGCAGAACACGGGTGAATGGACCAGGCAAAACACACACTACAGGCGCCTACACTAGGTCTACAGCCTACAAAATAACAAATGCGCAGATTTGCCAATGCAAAGCAATGCAGATTTCTTTTTTTTTTTTTTCGTACGATTTCAAAAAAATTGAAATTTCCGCGCTTCAAAATGTTCGATAGGACGCAAGTACAAAATAAAAAATTCGGCAGCAATACCGGATCGCAAGGATTTTACTGTTCGTCCTAAAAAACATTTTTTGATAACGGAGTTTATGGCCAAGTTCTCCTACCAACCTACAACTTTCAAAATTTTTTGCTTTTGTAATTTTGTAGTGGGGCTATTCAAAATTTGGATTAAAAAGTTAATTAAAATTAATTTATCTGTGATATGAAGATTATCCATCATTTTTAAGCTTACCCATTGGATTTAATTTGTTCTACTCTATATTTCTGAGCCGGACCCTTACAGAGCAGTGTTATTTCTCTTTGTAAGAACTGTATATCTCTTTGTTTGTTAGGGTTCACTGTACCGTCAATGGATAGGTGTTATGTGGATCAACCATTTGGCCCACTTTGTGAATAAGAGATCACAAATGTGTGATAGTAAGTAGGTACCCACACATTAGTAATTAGCTGAACTATAACTGGAAAGTATCCAAATGATTAAGATTGGGTTCTACAGGTTTGATACTTTGATAGGGATATTATCATCTGTGATTAACAAACCATTGTGTTCCTCTTCCCCTGCTCCGGAGAGAGGCAGGATGATGCAGGATCTGCCTCAAACTAGCATTAAACCAAGTTTAAACTTACTCTGTGCCACCCAGCCATAAGTCAAATGCGAGGACAGGATTAGAGAAAGCCAGCCTAACGAACATAAAAAAAAAAAAAAAAAAAAAAAAAAAAAAAAAAAAGATTGCCTTTTTAGAAAAATAATAGGTAAGTAATACATAATAATAAAGAAAAAAATAGATTAGGTAGGGTAAAAGTAAAATGAGTAATATTTGAATTGAATTACTTCATACCCCTAGCATACTATTCTTTATTGATCTTTCTGTGAAAGACTTCACTTGTATTATTATATGTATGTAACTAAATATGTGTGAATTGAATGGATGAATGTACCTTATGTGTCTATTTATTATTAAAGGCTGAGGTCTACCACATCATGTTAGAAGTGGTTGTCACCTCTGATCATACTGGGAACTGTTCAGAATGCATTATTATTTCACAGCATACTTCAGAGACTATTTGGACAGCCTCCTAAAATTCTCAGAGGTAACAATTGCTTGTAAGTTACACAAATCTACTTGTAACATAAAGTGGTAGACCCAGTCTTAGACCTGCTGCACATTGGAACCGTAGTCGTTGGACTTTTAGCAGTAAAATTCAAACAGTTTAAATCTATAAATTGATAGAGACATCTCACACGAGAGTCGTAGGTATCATTGGCAACTGTAGGTATCATTTTCACGTTCATACACATGCCAAGGATGTAGGATTGTAGTGGTCAAGATGCTCGCCTGGTAAACAGGAGGGCATGGTTTCAATCCCAGTCGAGGTATAGAATTTTATCCTCAATATAATTTGGGAATTTGATAATAATAGTAGTAGCCTACTGTTGGAGTAAAGGGACTTTTCAGTCCTATGTGAGCAGTAGGTATAAATAAGCAGCGCTAAATAATATTAGTTTTGTAGGTTTGGTTTGAATTTTCAGGCGGCATTGCGCCACTCCGTGCTACTAAAAAGTTGAGCGACTACGCTTCCAATGTATGGCAGGAAGCAAGCCTTTTTTTATCCTGAAGGGATAAGGTTCGTTCTCGGAACGGCTGGCTTTCTCCTATCCTGTCTTCCTTCTCTCTTCGATTTCGGGACGATAAGACCCTAGTAGTCACAGTTCCCTCTATCAAACTTCTTAAAAATAATAATAATAATAATAAAAAAAAATGTGTGGCAGGCCTAGCTGTTATTATTTTCATACACCCATATTTTTCTACTCCCCGTATACTTACGTGGCGTGTGTATCAACAAACTATGCTCAAGTTTTATTACTTTCTAATATGATTAGGAAAGTTGACGGTGAGAGGTGTGAAAACGTAATTCGCTGCCTTTGTTAGGATGCATCAGCTTTTTCCTAATCATACATTTTTTTATTCTCATCACGTTTAATCGATATCTTTGAACTTTGAATTCCACAATAGATAGATAAAGGCGAACAGAAACAGAGGTGTAGGATTTTCATGTTCATTTTTCTATTTCCCTTCGGTTTGATGCTCTTGTGAAGTTGTGATGACTTTTCTGACATTTTTTCAAATTTGTCGTCTAGTTTAAGTGTTTCAAAGGAAAACGAAAATTCAAAAATTTACTCATCTACCTACTTATCTACTCAAAAATATCCAAGTTTACCTAGTAGCCTATAGTAGATACCTACATACAATGAAGGTGATGGTGATTTTTTTTAACTGGAACAAAGATACAGGGGGGTCAAAAGTGGATCGAATTGTTTCGTGTAATATTACACACTGTGTGCTTAGGCTGGAACTTGACCTGGCGCACTACCGTGCGCCTAGATAGGTATTTATGTTTTTATCCTATAGGACTAGACACTAGACATGGCACTCTCAGTGATCTTTGCGATCTTTTCTGTTTCCACATTAATTAGTTACTCATCCAATCCATCTGCCAAGATCTAATCAGTAGTGACGTCATGAGATACACACGTACAGTTTTGATGAATGTGCAGAGACGTCTTCTTTCCCATGCCTGTTAAACCACCACTATTCTGTTCGTTTTGTATTTTCTTCTTAACATGTTCCAGATGTTTTCCGTACAATTGTCGTTTTATTACTTTCTAATATGATTAGGAAAGTTGACGGTGAGAGGTGTGAAAACGTAATTCGCTGCCTTTGTTAGGATGCATCAGCTTTTTCCTAATCATACATTTTTTTATTCTCATCACGTTTAATCGATATCTTTGAACTTTGAATTCCACAATAGATAGATAAAGGCGAACAGAAACAGAGGTGTAGGATGTTCATGTTCATTTTTACTTTCTTCTGTTTCGCTTCGGTTTGATGCTCTTGTGATGACTTTTCTGACATTTTTTCAAATTTGTCGTCTAGTACTTAAGTGTTTCAAAGGAAAACGAAAATTCAAAAATTTACTCATCTACCTACTTATCTACTCAAAAATATCTAAGTGTACCTAGTAGCCTATAGTACCTACATACAATGAAGGTGATGGTGATTTCTTTATATATTTCTATTTTTATCCTATAGGACTAGACATGGCACTCTCAGTGATCTTTTCGATCTTTTGTGTTTCCACATTAATTAGTTAGGTACCTACTCATCCAATCCATCTGCCAAGATCTAATCAGTAGTGACGTCATGAGATACACACGTACAGTTTTGATGAATGTGCAGAGACGTCTTGACTTTTCTGACATTTTTTCAAATTTGTCGTCTAGTTTAAGTGTTTCAAAGGAAAACGAAAATTCAAAAATTTACTCATCTACCTACTTATCTACTCAAAAATATCCAAGTGTACCTAGTAGCCTATAGTAGATACCTACATACAATGAAGGTGATGGTGATTTTTTTTTTTTTATAGGTATTTATATTTTTATCCTATAGGACTAGACACTAGACATGGCACTCTCAGTGATCTTTGCGATCTTTTGTGTTACCACATTAATTAGTCACTCATCCAATCCATCTGCCAAGATCTAATCAGTAGTGACGTCATGAGATACACACGTACAGTTTTGATGAATGTGCAGAGACGTCTTTTTTCCTTCCGAGAGGTCTGATAGCTGGGAGCTGTAACAATAGATGTTGTCTTATCACAGGGTTGTATCCAGGATTTTGCCAAGGGGGGGGAACCCAAGAGTCCAATCAGTGATGTACTGGGGGTGGCCTATATAAAGGAGAAAAATGAAATTCAAGGGGGGGGCAGGCCCCCCTAAATAAAGCCCTGTCTTAACATCCAGTTCAGATAACAAACCTCATCAAATCTGTTTGTGGGATTAAGTTTGCAAACAAACTCACAACCTACTGCTTAGGTACGAGGCAGAGTTCAATTTTTCTGTCACTAGAAGATCATGGCTGTTCAATCTGTTTGGTTCAACAGGTCCCAAAAAAGAACTTGAAGTGATTCTTACTTTTAATTTTTGATATGACATGGATCTTTTCTTCAAAGTCAATTTCTTGGGGTGGGCCAAACTGACAGAGAGTTCTGTGATTAAAAAATAAATTAAAAATTTCAAAAATATAAGCATTAACTTAAAATATAAGAAACACAGGCAGAACAGGTGAATGGACAGGCAAAACACACTACAGCGCCTACACTAGTCTACAGCCTACAAAATACAAATGCCCATTTGCCAAATGCCAAAGCAGGCAGATTTCTTTTTTTTTTTTTCGTACCTATTTGAAAAAAATTGAAATTTCGCGCTTCAAAATGTTCGATAGGACGGCAAGTACAAAATAAAACGGGATCGGCAAGGATTTTACTGTTCGTCCTAAAAACATTTTTTGATAACGGAGTTTATAGCCAAGTTCTCCTACAACCTACAACTTTCAAAATTTTTTGCTTTTGAAATTTTGTAGTAGGTGGGCTATTCAAAATTTGGATTAAAAAGTTATTTAAATTAATTTATCTGTGATATGAAGATTATCCATCATTTTTAAGCTTACCCATTGGATTTAATTTGTTCTACTCTATATTTCTGAGCCGCATTACTTTCAAGGCACATTCTTTTACATCCATGCCTATCTAGGAACGGAAAATTTCCGCTCTGGCCGGGATTCAAACCCGGCAACTCCAGGTTGAGTCAGTGCTCTTGACCACTCAGCCACAGAGGTGGGTGATACTATGTTGAATTCTCCAGTTCTCGGTGGATGACTGAAGTTAAGCAACGCCTTACGTGGTTGGTATCTGGAGAGGAGACCATTTGCATACCTGTCCAAGTACCAACCTTGCTGCTGACTTGCGGGTTGTAGATAGTCAGGTTCGTGAGGGCAAATAAGGAGCTAGTCTAAAGTCAGTAAAGATGTTATGTATTGTGCAAGAGATGCTATAAGTTAACCACAAAATCTGATGAAAAATGTGTTCTCGTCGCCATTTATGACCGGAACTAAAAGTCCATCAGAAAAACAAAATCTGATGAAAAATGTGTTCTCGTCGCCATTTATGACCGGAACTAAAAGTCCATCAGAAAAACGGAGAGGAGACCTGTCCAAGTACCAACCTTGCTGCTGATTTGCGGGGTGTAGATAGTCAGGTTCGTGAGGGCAAATAAGGAGCTAGTCTAAAGTCAGTAAAGATGTTATGTATTGTGTAAGAGATGCTATAAGTTAACCAAAAAATCTGATGAAAAATGTGTTCTCGTCGCCATTTATGACCGGAACTAAAAGTCCATCAGAAAAAATGTAAAATTTAGTTGTGATCCAAGTTTTCATTCATTGTTTCAGATGAAAAATGTGCATCATCAAATCATAACCTGCTGTATGTCTATTTGAGCATGCATTTGTGGCCCACGTAAGTAAATTTCTCGGACGATGTAAAGGGAATATTAGTTGTAAAATTTAGTTGTGATCCAAGTTTTCATTCATTGTTTCAGATGAAAAATGTGCATCACCAAATCATAACCTGCTGTATGTCTATTTGAGCATGCATTTGTGGCCCACGTAAGTAAATTTCTCGGACGATGTAAAGGGAATATTAGTGGTATAGAGGGGTCATATCATTCTTAAGGTGTGTCCACACATAGTCGATCGATGTCCTGTCTAATGAACCGTCCACACTGACTCGATAACATTATTATTATTATTATTTACTCTTTATTGTTTATAATTACATGTACACAAAATACACAAATTACAAGCAAGGGGCGAAATTATTGCCTAAGGCAATCTCTACCATTCAACCCTAAAACAAACAATGTGCCACATAGTTACAATAATGAGGTTAAGTTTTAAAGGTCTTAAAAAAAAAGAGGAAGGTGTTTGAGAAGAGGAAGAAGAGGAAGAGGAAGAATGTTGAGGAGCATGATAGAACTCTACCCTGTCAAGTCAATATATATGAAGCTTGGTCGAAAAAGTAGACACCTGATCACCTGCTTTGATTACTATACTTTATAGTTGACACTTCTTGCCAACGAAAAAAACAGAATGGAGCAGAAAGTTATTTACCTCCTGTTATTTATTCAATTCTATGAATTTCTCAATTTAATTTTGTTGCATTGATTTATTTAATTTTGTTGCATTACACCGAAAACCGCCAAAAAGCGGTAAAATGGCGCCAACCGTTGCACCGGTCTTAACCAAAAGTTTCGTGTCGCATCCTTGTCACATTTGACAGCTACACTCTAGCTCTTACCGTTCTCGAGATATTTTGTTTACAGACAGACAGACCAATGGCTGAAACTTTGGATTTAGGCTCTAGGGACCTCAAAACGTATTTTGGCACTAAAAACTGACCATCGGAAATTTGACCCGATTACATTACTGTCCTTCCTATAGGATAAGGAAAGTAAAAAGTGCTATTTGGACAAATATTTGTGGGGAAACAGTACCTATGGTTTGCCAAGCGAGAGTTGGGATGGCTGACCACTAAACCACGGAGGTATGTGAGTTCACTAGGTCGCAAGTCATACTACATATGACCTACTACTTGGACCAAAATAAAGATCTCAGAACGATTGAGGGCCGAAATTTTTGGAAAGGAACTTGGCCTTATTTTTTACATTTATGTTTTTGATGGGATTCAAGTCAAATAGAGAGGTCAATCAAATATTTCTTAAAAATTACTTTTATTAATGCATAGAAAAAATTATCAAATAGGTAGTTTCTAAAAAAAAATTTCCGTACCTAAATTCCCGTACCTATAGCTTTATCCGCTAAAATCTTCACCATGGGCAGCTCTAGTCTTCACAACTCCAGCACTTACACCATACAAACGCGCGATTCCGATAGTCTTGACACTTTTAGTGTATGCTCAATAAACTCACATCATTCTTATATTGACCTCCACACTGGTGTGAAACATCGCTCCAGCCGGACCTACCGCCGCCGCAACCGGCGGCTATGCAGCTGCAAGCTACGGAAGAGATGCAGAAACTTTTACAAACAGCTGAGATTCAACAGGGCCAACGGACGTGAAGAAGAGCTTACGTCATTGGATTCAAGAGCCCCGCCGGTCCCATCTACCGACCGCTACAGCACTATTCTGACAGAGAATCGAAAATTAAATGATAGATGAATGCAAGGTCCTCCATTTTTTGACCAAACACAACAATATGACAAGAGTGAAGACAAAACTTACAGGGTAAGATTTAACAATGAAACCTATCATAGGAAAACAAGGTATGCCAGCGCTTACATTTGAATGTAATTGTAATTGCGATCTCAATTACAATTACATGTAATTGTAATTGTAATTTGTAATGGGAATTACTTTTTTAACAACTCTGACATTAATACAAGGGGGAGGTACATTAATACAAGGAGGAGGTACACGGAAATAGTTGGTATTGTAAACAAAATTACAAGTGTTATTATTACAAGTGTTGGACTTGCTCCTCCACGTCGGGGTCACCAATGTAGAATTTTGTGTTGAGGATGTTGAAGAAAACATCGTGATATTATTTGCGAAGAACTGAAAGTTTATTTTCAAGAAATTACTGGTTTTAAAAACCATCCTAAAATCGTAGGACCACCACATCCTTATGCCCCGCCTTCCAAGTTGCTCTCTTCAGCAGCTCCTCATAATAGCTCTCATCATGGACGATCATGTAGCGCGTTATATCTTCGGCCGATGTGCAGCCGCACAGTGCCAGCGTTTGGTCAAACTCATAGTGTAGGCCTAGAAAAGGGAGAAGGGTCGAGGGTCGTCTCTTACCGTAGTTTACGTTGAATAGTTGAAATACTTATCACTCGGTACCGAGGCTGGAGTGGTCGTTTTGGTAACAGCTTGTGATGTACTTCTGAACTCATGGACACTTGGTTTAAGACTGACTTGATGTTTCGATCGAGACGTATTATAGGAATTTAGGAATTAGGAGGGACAGGGGGTACCAAAAATCGTGAACCCAACATTTCCCCCCACCAAAATGAATATTTTGAAACAAATTCTAGAAAGGGGGTTAGGTAGCCAATAAAGCTTATTGATTCAAAACAACAATAATCACATGTGTTGTAAGATCACAGTACTCATCAATATACAAAACCTTAGCATCAAACTGGATAGGTAGAGTAAAGCAAACCATCACAACAAAATGAATACTAGGAATAGGTAAAAGTGGACTGTATGGAAAGGAAATTAAAGGTAAGTAACATCAATAATAACAAGAAAAAAAATATTAACAATTGCTAAGTTCGCGAATTGCCAAAGTGATTGAAATTTCGTGAATTCGCGAAAAATGATCTCAATCCGAAATCTGATGTTACATCGTGATTTATGATGGAAAAACATTGTGAAATGATGTGTCACCCGGTACATTTCAAACACTTTGTCGATTCGCGAACTTTGCAAATGTTCGCAAAATTCGCGAAAAATGGTCTTCATCCTAAATCTGAAAAATGGTCTCAATCCTAAATCTGACGTTACCACATGATTTATGAAAGAAAAACATTGTGAAATGATATGTCACACAGGTACATTTCAGTTAGTTTTGATGTTTTCGCGATATTTCGCGGAATTCGCGAAACCGCGAATCGCAAAAAAATTAATGAATAGTCGATTGTACATGAAATTTTACGTAGAACAATAATATGCAATAAAGAATTGGGGTTCTCATTTGAAATTCCAAAGTTGGTACCAACTTCGCAGTTTTCGCGAACTTGTTCGCGAATTTCAATATTGCCAAAAAGTTCTTTGCAAAAATCAAAAAGATACGGGTTTTTTACTTTCCTTATCCTATAGGAAGGAAAGTAATGTAATCGGACCAGTGTGGTTATTCTGGCCACCGTACTCCTGTGTACTTCGTCTTCCGTGTTCAGCTTCTTTGTGCAGGACGCTATGAATGTAAGTCCGTAACTGGAGCACGGTTTTAACAAAGTTATCTGATGTTTGACACACTTCAATTGGGAAAAGATCGAGGAGAAGAACAGATGATTGAATGGATGTGGAGAATAACGATAGATATATAGGGATAAAGGGAGCCACTATGTTTGCTAAAACCAGTGTGGTTATTCTGGCCACCGTACTCCTGTGTACTTCGTCTTCCGTGTTCAGCTTCTTTGTGCAGGACGCTATGAATGTAAGTCCGTAACTGGAACACAGTTTTTTAGCTATCTGTCGTTTAATAGTGTATTGGGGAAAACATTAGCCTTTGGGGTCCTATTCAAGCAGTACCTGCCTCGGTGGTGTAGTGGTCAAAACACTCGCCTGGTAAACAGGAGAATATGCCTGGTAATAGGGTTCAATTCCAGCCGAGGTGAGGATGAGGATAATATATTCGGTAAGGATGAGGATAATATATTCGGTAAGGATGAGGATAATATATTCGGTAAGTATGAGGATAATATATTCGGTAAGTATGAGGATAATATATTCGGTAAGTATGAGGATAATATATTCGGTAAGGATGAGGATAATATATTCGGTAAGGATGAGGATAATATATTCGGTAAGGATGAGGATAATATATTCGGTAAGGATGAGGATAATATATTCGGTAAGGATGAGGATAATATATTCGGTAAGGATGAGGATAATATATTCGGTAAGGATGAGGATAATATATTCGGTAAGGATGAGGATAATATATTCGGTAAGGATGAGGATAATATATTCGGTAAGGATGAGGATAATATATTCGGTAAGGATGAGGATAATATATTCGGTAAGGATGAGGATAATATATTCGGTAAGGATGAGGATAATATATTCGGTAAGGATGAGGATAATATATTCGGTAAGGATGAGGATAATATATTCGGTAAGGATGAGGATAATATATTCGGTAAGGATGAGGATAATATATTCGGTAAGGATGAGGATAATATATTCGGTAAGGATGAGGATAATATATTCGGTAAGGATGAGGATAATATATTCGGTAAGGATGAGGATAATATATTCGGTAAGGATGAGGATAATATATTCGGTAAGGATGAGGATAATATATTCGGTAAGGATGAGGATAATATATTCGGTAAGGATGAGGATAATATATTCGGTAAGGATGAGGATAATATATTCGGTAAGGATGAGGATAATATATTCGGTAAGGATGAGGATAATATATTCGGTAAGGATGAGGATAATATATTCGGTAAGGATGAGGATAATATATTCGGTAAGGATGAGGATAATATATTCGGTAAGGATGAGGATAATATATTCGGTAAGGATGAGGATAATATATTCGGTAAGGATGAGGATAATATATTCGGTAAGGATGAGGATAATATATTCGGTAAGGATGAGGATAATATATTCGGTAAGGATGAGGATAATATATTCGGTAAGGATGAGGATAATATATTCGGTAAGGATGAGGATAATATATTCGGTAAGGATGAGGATAATATATTCGGTAAGGATGAGGATAATATATTCGGTAAGGATGAGGATAATATATTCGGTAAGGATGAGGATAATATATTCGGTAAGGATGAGGATAATATATTCGGTAAGGATGAGGATAATATATTCGGTAAGGATGAGGATAATATATTCGGTAAGGATGAGGATAATATATTCGGTAAGGATGAGGATAATATATTCGGTAAGGATGAGGATAATATATTCGGTAAGGATGAGGATAATATATTCGGTAAGGATGAGGATAATATATTCGGTAAGGATGAGGATAATATATTCGGTAAGGATGAGGATAATATATTCGGTAAGGATGAGGATAATATATTCGGTAAGGATGAGGATAATATATTCGGTAAGGATGCCGGCAACTTATACTCAGACCGTCTGAAGGACCTCGTCGCAACGTGATCTAGGTCGGCCAGACCGTCTGAGATACCTAGGTCTGAATCTTTTTCCGATACACACCGTCTGAGTGTGACTGACCGGCATTAGGTCTTTACAGATGGTTCCAGATTCCCAAGAAAGCTATTCGCTATAAAACATTTTCCTTTCTTCACCCGAGTGTATTTTGAGTCATTAAGTTCTAATTATCATTTGATGCACACCTTCTTCTCCCCAGGTCGTTTATTGAAAGTGCTCAGACCGTCCGAAGGACCTCGTCCCAACGTGCGCGTCAGACTTCCGATCTAGGTCGGCCAGACCGTCTGAGATAACTAGGTCTGAAGCTTTTTCCGATACACACCGTCTGAGCGTGACTGACCGGCATTAGGTCTTTACAGATGGTTCCAGAGTCCCAAGAAAGCTATTCGCTATAAAACATTTTTCTTTCTTCACCCGAGTGCATTCTGAGTCATTAAGTTCTAATTATCATTTGATGCACACCTTCTTCTCCCCAGGTCGTTTATTGAAAGTAATCTCAATGGGTACATGGCGAGCGAATCCCCTGGCTGCTGTATTGATATCTTGGGGTCTGGTGCAGGTTATTCTGCTCATTGGATCTCTTAATATGATCGCTCAGATTAATTCGGTCCTGTTCCTCCTCTCCTACTTGGCCATGAATCTTGCCTGTCTCGGCTTGGACCTGGCGTCTGTTGGTAACGCGCTTCCTTGTCATGCGGAAGTTCCCGGGTTCGATTCCCACCATGGACAAAAATTTGTACTCGTTTTTCTATTTCAAATATTCCAACGGGTTACTTTCTGGTGTTCTCGTGTTGACCCAGTTCCTAAATGGGAAGTATTGTGTCTCTTATCGCCCGTCTGATGAGAGGGGGCCCGTCTCGTGTTGACCCAGTTCCTAAATGGGAACGGCGTGTAAGCCTAGTGTAAAATTTTGTAATGAAAGAAAAACTTACATTCCTTATTTCTAGGTTCGAGTTCTCCTCTGTGACGATACGAAGCATAGTCAGCTCCGTCTGGAACATTTGCTCACCACTCTCCGTATAGCGGCGGTCATACAAGTCCTTCCAGAGTGGAATGTCTTAGTTAAACTTATTGAGTTTAGTCTAAGATAGACAGGGAGAAGCGAGTTAAGTATAGAAATCCATTTTTACTCCAAGATTTATGCGCTTGGCCCTACGAGTGGAATGCGCGGGTTCGAACCCAGTGGAGTCCGAGTATTTCTGACGAGTATCTCACCGCTATTAACGCCATGATGCGGGAGAGTTCAGGTTAGTTGTGATATTTGTCTTTGGTTGTGTTTATTCATTTTATTTTTAGCGATTATTTAATCGCAGATTATCTACCACATGTCTCGTGTTGATGCACTTGAATTAAAAAAGACTCCCCGTACATGGAAGATAATCAGCTATTAAACAGCCCAAATTGATCCTTCAAAGTTTTGATTCAGCGCGAACGACCTACTGCCCGTAGTGTTAAAGCGCTTTATGGGAAAAAAAAGTTTTGACTGTTTTTAAAAAAATCTATTTTTTTTTACATTTCAGGTACATTGACGTATGGCCAATCAACTTCTTCAATCCCTCCGTGGAAGATCCGTTCACTACGAGTTGTCTGTTCAACTGCAGCGTAAAGGTCATACTCAACTTTCATTTGGTCGATTTAAAATTCCAATCCCATTGTTTCGAAAAAAATGGCATATTTGGCATCCATCATCCTCATCAAAGCTAAAAAAATTGACATCCATTAACCTCTTTTGAAATCTCGATAGGTTTGTGAAAGAGCATACATTATAGCTGGATAGTTGAACACCCTGTATTCAAAGATCCTTTATTATTGGCATTATGGAACTACAATGAGGTTATCGGGTGTTTAAAGGCAAAGGTTCCAGTTAGATGCAAAATTTTATACAACGGTCCCAATTTTTTCGAAAAACATAAAACCCTATGAAATATTGTATCTTTTTTGCTTTTGTTTTCCTCGCTTTACTCATAAGTACCCTCAGGTTTTTTTCAGTTTTTATTACTTTAACCTTCAATTTTTTCATGTCAATGCTAAAACTCTTTTTTATGTACGATATTGGCAAAATTTTATTTTTTAAAACGGAATTTTCTATGACAAAAAAGTAGGTAGGTGATTTTTTTTCCGGTGTTTTTTTTTTTCTTTCTTTCTCAGGCCTGCCTTCATGATTTGATTCTCGATTTCAGGATTCATTGTGGGTAATGCAGGACTTCTGGTGACTCTGGTTCAGTTTATCATAGCCTACGGCATTCTAGTATTCACTGTAGCTTCTATTTGTGCCATATGTACCAACGGAGCCGTGGAAGGAGGCGGTGCTTACTGTATCCTTTACATCTGACCTAATTGTTTTATTTTGACAGAATAATTAGCTCCGTGGGTAGAGCATCTGCCTTATAAACGCTAGGCCGAGGGTTCGATTCCCGCCCGAGGCGGATTTTA
This sequence comes from Diaphorina citri, assembly GCF_000475195.1. Lineage (NCBI taxonomy): Eukaryota > Metazoa > Arthropoda > Insecta > Hemiptera > Psyllidae > Diaphorina > Diaphorina citri. The sequence goes on from NW_007380537.1 coordinate 18,637, forward strand.
TCCTGAACGGAATAACGGATAAGGATCCTTCTCTCTTCGCTTTCGGGACGATAAGACCTTAGCAGTTACAGTTCCCTCTATCAAACCTCTTAAAAAAAAAAATAGTTTATGTTGCTTCGTAAAAGAACCGGATCCTTCTTTCTTCGCTTTCGGGACGATAAGACCTTAGCAGTTACAGTTCCCTCTATCAAACCTCTTAAAAAAATAGTTTATGTAAGTCTGCTTCGTAAAAGAACCAACACTTTTGACTTGAAATTTATCCTTGACTCCGATGGAATTCAGTCATGATCAGCAGGACTCTGGGGCCGGAGTTCGGGGGTTCGATAGGAACGCTGTTTTTCCTAGCCAACATTGTGAGCAGCGGTCTCTACATTGTCGGATGTGTGGAGGGACTGGTGGAAAACTTTGGTCCTTCAGGTGAGAAGGAATTTCGGGAATAAAGAATCAATTCTGTCACAGAAGTCGAATTTCACTATTAAGGAGCGGCTGCTTTCCGCCCCGCCAAGTCAAAATTCGACAGCGCTACTTAGATTATCCTGTCTGGCTGGGGAGCGTTAAACAGGTAGTAGACCAGCTTAGTCTGGCTGGGGGACTTTAAACAGGGAGTAGACCAGCCTAAATTTCTCTTGCTAAATACCTAAATAACCAAGGTTGAGTACGAAGGGCATCCACTCGTAAAATTTGTAGCCAAGTCTAGCTAAAAGCAATCAGCCTAGTTAGGGCAGATTGAGAGGCTGACGAAAAACGCCGACTCCGTCTGTCTGTACACGGGAAAAGGTAAATACTGGCAGAAGCTGAAAAGAGGAAGAACGAAATAGAAGAAATATTAGACATTAGACAATAGTTGTTTTACGTGGTCCCCAGTTGGCCAAACTCGCTAAGAAAAAAAAAAAAAAAGAAGAAGAAGAAGAAGACTAAGAGATATTATCGACCAAGTCCACCGGGAATCAAACCCGGGACCTCCGGCGTGCAAGCCTTGCCCGATACCCACTCGATTAATAATAATTTAATTCTACTCATCTCCCCAGGTGAGAAAGTACCTTCTCATGTTGGACTCGCGCAAGGATCACGTCAAATTCTGGCGCCCTCAAATGTTGCTAATGGTCTCGAACCCGCGGTCTTCCTGCCCCCTCATCGTCTTTGTCAACGACATGAAGAAATCCGGCCTGTATGTGATAGGACACGTGAAGGCAGGCAAGGATTTCAGCGAGCTACTCGCAGATCCTACTCAGGACGAATACACACATTGGTTATCCCTGGTAGATCATCTGAAAGTGAAGGCGTTTGTGGAGTTAACCGTGGCGGAGACGGTGCGGTCTGGCCTTCATCATTTGGTGCGGATATCAGGTAAGGAGAAACACCAGTTCCGTCCGAGAAACCAAAATCATCTGATTACCGTCCCAGCCCAAACAAGCTGGGCCCGTCCCTCCGGGAATTTTTTTAGCCCGTAGTTTATTCGATCGTGATTAGAGAAAATCAGTACCTATGTACCTAGGCGTTTGTCGAGTTAACCGTGGCAGAGACGGTGCGGTCTGGCCTTCATCACTTGGTGCGGATATCAGGTAAGGAGAAACACCAGTTCCGTCCGAGAAACCAAAATCATCTGATTACCGTCCCAGCCCAAACAAGCTGGGCCTGTCCCTCCGGGAATTTTTTAGCCCGTAGTTTATTCGATCGTGATTAGAGAAAATCAGTACCTATGCACCTACCTAATTTGTTCTTGATTTGATTTTTCGATTTTACTTTCGTGTAATGATTTAAAATCAAGACTAGAGCCCGTTCTCCCTTTATCCCCAATATAATGTTCAAGTCACGCATCCATTTATTGGCCTTGCTCGGCGTAGCTTAACACAGGTGACGCTAAAACCGGTCTAAAAATAACGACTGAAGTTTTATCTAAAACTTTCTCGCTTTGAGTTTATAGGTCGTCGCGACAAATTTCGAGATCAGAGCTCATTTGTGTGAGAAAATGTAAAAATCCCTCAAAAACCAGTTTTTTTTTTTTTGGTTTTTTGGCTTTATGGTTTTCTGGACAAAATTTGCACCACCATTTTCGTGTTCCTGGTAAAAAGACCTTTACTTTGATATATAGGTCGACCGGACAGACAGACTGACAGACACCGAAGCGAATACAATAGCCCGTCCACTCTACCTTTTTTTATTACTATCGTAATAATAAAGGAAGGACGGGCTAAAAATGGTCATCCAAATTCTGTCCGCGGTATGTAGGTACCTGAGATTGAACCTATACACCTGAGAGGTTTTTTTTTTAAAAGGTTTGATAGAGGGAACTGTAACTGCCAAGGTCTTATCGTCCCGAAAACGAAGAGAGAAGAAAGACAGGATAGGAGAAAGCCAGCCGTTCCGAGAACAAACATTATCCGGTCAGGATAAAATCCGCCCCGGGCGGGAATCGAACCCGCGGCCTAGCGCTTACAAGGCAGACGCACTACCAAACCAAGCTAACTAGGCTGACCTGTCATTGATTAAATGTTGAAAAACGACTTAACTTATTTCTTTCAGGTATGGGTGCTATGAAGCCCAACACAATCGTTTTCGGGTTCTACGACGGTGACATCCCTCAGGACTTCTTCCTCTCTCCCTCCTCGCCCTACGCCACCGCTCGCTTCCAGGGTGAGGGGACAGAGGGGGAGGTATTCTCCCTCAGAGGCGGAGGGGAGAAAAGTGTGAGCCCCCAGGAGTATGTGCATATGATGAGCGATGTACTGCGTATGAAGCGAAACCTGTGTCTGTGTAGACACTTCTCGGCCCTGGACAAGCAAGCTATCAAGTCTAATGTTTATAGGTAAGGAGGTCAGAGTGTTTAAAGTGATATTGGTAACCAAAAATCAACCTCTTAGTTAAACTTATTTGAACCTACGCCCTCTTGTTTACTAGGCGAGCGTCTTGACCACTACACCACCACTATTGTGTTCTACATATGTTCTCAGGCCCTCGTTCAAGTATTTCTCGTGGCACACTGCTCTCATAGGTCTGGTCGGTACCCTCATTATGATGTTTGTGATAAATCCCATCTATTCCCTATGCAGTATAGTGCTCTGTGTACTTCTCATTCTTCTACTGCATGTGTTTAGTCCTGCTAGATCTGCGGAGTGGGGTTCCATCTCCCAAGCACTCATATTCCATCAGGTAAAACATCGGGAATTTCGGGATTAAAGAATCAATTCTGTCACAGAAGTCGAATTTCACTTTTAAGGAGCGGCTGTTTTCCGCCCCGCCAAGTCAAAATTCGACAGCGCTACTTAGATTATCCTGTCTGGCTGGGGAGCGTTAAACAGGTAGTAGACCAGTTTAGTCTGGCTGGGGGACTTTAAACAGGGAGTATACCAGCCTGAATTTCCCTTACTAAAGAAAAAGCAAAGGTTGAGTGCGAAGGGCATCCACTCGTAAAATTTCTAGCCAAGACTAGCTCAAAGCAATCACCCTAGTTAGGGCTGATTGAGAGGCTGACGAAAAACGCCGACTCCGTCTGTCTGTACACGGGAAAAGGTAAAGGAAAAGAATAAAGAAGACTAAGAGATATTATCGACCAATTCCACTGGGAATCATACCCGGGACCTCCGGCGTGCAAGCCTTGCCCGATACCCACTCGATTAATAATAATTTCTCCAGGTGAGAAAGTACCTTCTCATGTTGGACTCGCGCAAGGATCACGTCAAATTCTGGCGCCCTCAAATGTTGCTCATGGTCTCGAACCCGCGGTCTTCCTGCCCCCTCATCGTCTTTGTCAACGACATGAAGAAATAAAAACTCCCCGTTTTTCACATGAGCCTAAGTAACTTATAAATTATGCTCGGATGCCTTTGTCATAGCATGACCATCATGTATGACTACATCTTGTTTATGGACTCTTTCCTAGTATGAGTGTGTGTATGTGTAGTATGAGCGTAAGAAGTGAAATACTTGTCCTTGACTCTTGAGAATCGGAGCCAAGTAGCTGATTGAAATCTAAATGTTAGGTTGACTCTGTATCATGTTTTCGGCATGTAGGATTATGCATTACGTCTTTTTTCGCTTGTCCGTTTTGAAGAAGAAATAAAAGACCATAAAAAGTTTTTGAGATAAAATTTAAACAAAAA
>NW_007380538.1:0-10000 GCF_000475195.1 Diaphorina citri
TATTAGCTAATTTATGTATCCATCTAAGTACATATCTATTTATTAGCTAATTTATGTATCCATCTAAGTACATATCTACTTATTTATCCATCTATATAGGTATGTACTTATCGATCCACGTACGAGAGGTGTTGGTGCAATGGCAGAACTGTTGTTTCCAATTCATAATGGAGTTCTGCCTCTTGGTAGTCTTGGTGTAATAGTGGAACTATTGTGGTTATCATTTTACTGTTACATCGGTCAAGATTGAAATGTTGAATAGTCTGGATAGAGGATTGCAATATTTGCAAACCCATTACTTTTTTCGTTTAAACCATTTTTTACTTTCCTTATTTTAGCTAAATTCCCTTTTAGGGATAAGCTTTTTTTGGAGAGGTTTGATAGAGGGAACTATAACTGCTAAGGTCTTATCGTCCCGAAATCGAAGTGAGAAGACAGGATAGGAGAAAGCCAGCCGTTCCGAGAAGCGACCTTATTAGACTCCCACAGCCCAATCAGCAGGTTCTAGCAAATTCGCTGGTTTTTCCATCTTTGTTCTGATTTCATGCGAAGGTTCGAATGCCTATCTGCAATGTGTGCCCGCATAATAACATGTTCAATGCTTTGTAATATGTCTCTCACATGGTTCAATAGTATGTCTATAACAGAGGTTCCCAAACTTTCGAGTACTGCGTACCACCTGGACACCTGAAGATTCTTTTGGCGTACCACCAAACATCAATTTTGTGTAGTATCGGGGTTAAATAAAGAAATTATAGCGCCACAGGCGAAATTTTTGTGATCACCGTCGTACGGTGTGACCATTTTTTGGTGCACTAATTGTAGATTTTTTCTCTCCCAACTAGAGTTGCCAGATTTGTTTTTCGTATTTACGAGAGAAATCATAAAAATTGGTTTTTCCAATCTCTTCGCGTACCATCAGTAATGCTTCCGCGTACCACTAGGGGTACGCGTATCATAGATTGGGAACCTCTGTCCTATTCCTATAGTATATTCAATGCCATTGTCTTGCAGAGTTCACCAGATGACTGCCTTCATTGTCTTCCAACATTCTTGGCTTTGGGTGTCCTCTATCATTATCACATTCTTTATTATCACAATCATTATAACTTTTATTATTATCATTATTATCACTATCATATTGCTTGGAGTCCTCTATCATTGGCACATTCAATATTATTATCACCTTTATTATCATTATCATTATTATCACATTCAATTACTTTGATTCCTCTATCTCTAAGGTGTCTTCGCACGAGTCTATTAGGCTAAGTTCAAATACTTACTCAAATAGTCTCATTTCTGTTATAATAATAATAATAGTCAAATAATAGTGTTTAGTTGTTTACTCATAGAAAAACGCTCGTCTATTTCTTAATACAAATTTGTCATTCCGTCTATTCAAAAAGATCTGTTGGGTGGAAATCCTGCCATTAAAGCCTAAATAATAATAATGATAATAATAATAATAAAAATAATAATAAAATAATAAATAATAATAAATAATAATATAATTAATAGCCATATATTAGGATAATAAGAATAATAATAATCATAATAATAATAAGATAATAATACAATAATAATAATTTTCTTTTCTTACAATATATATGATAATTTAGAATAATAATAAATACATTTTTTGTTTTGAATGTTGCCTTTCAATCTAGCCGGCTGACATTTCATTAGAAGTTTCAGAAGTCGACATATAGAGTCAGTTTTATTTTCTTTATTTTTCTATGTATTATTTATATTGTAATTAATACTATATAATAATTATAATAATAATAATGATAATTAATAAATCTGATTATGATTGTACTGCGTATTTGACAAGGTTTTGTACAACTATGTCTACACAATCAAGATGAATATTTGGACACATTCAGAAATCAAATAATAAAACGAAATTAGAAAGAACAATTTAAAAAGAAACGAATCTGAGATGGGAACTGCTAACATTTCTATCAGAGCCAGTATATTCTTTATCAAGAGCAAAATGGGTGGGATCCTACCATGGTAAGGTTATTATAGGTTCATGGGATTAGACCCATAGTAAGATCGGTTATTGCTCGCGCCAAGGACTGTTTTCCTTTCTATATTACCTTGAATTGCTGTTACACTGATTGTACCGGCGTGTTTGGAAGAATTTGGCTGTACACTGATCTGTACCGGGTGTTTGGAGAATTTGCTGTACACTGATCTGTACCGGGGTGTTTGGAAGAATTTGCTGCTACACTGATCTGTAACCGGGGTGTTTGGAGAATTTGCTTGTACACTGATCTGTTACCGGGTGTTTGGGAGAATTGCTGTACACTGATCTGTACCGGTGGTGTTGGAGAATTTGCCTGTAACACTGATCTGTACCGGGTGTTTGGAAATTTGCCTGTACACTGATCTGTACGGGTGTTGTGGGAATTTGCCTATGTACGACTGATCTGTACCGGTGTGTTTGGAGAAATTATTAGCTGAAATTGTCGCACTCATTCGGGTATGTATGACTCCGGGGAACCCCACCTTACCCCAAAAAAGATGCTATAAAAAATTTTAGATGCTACACGGATCTATACCGATTAATTGTTGATAATTTGACTAGTACACTGATCTGTACCTTAGGTTGCCAAACTTGCTTTAAAAAAAACAAACTGATCTGTACGCGGTGCGAATAATTTTCCGGCTTGTACAAAAAGTGATGTCGGGTGTTTACGAAGAACCTTTGCTAGAACACTGATCTGTCTCACCGATCTTGTGTAGAAGTTCCCTGCTAACATTGTTCTAATACGGGTGTATGTAGAATTGCTGTACACTGATCTGTACGGCCGCGACCGTATGCGGCTGATAAGAAAGAAAGGTAAGACTTTTGTTTTGGCTTTTCAGGAAAATATAAATAAAAAAAAAGTTGGCCTCATGTGGAGTTGTGCCTCGTTTTATAGCTGGTCAAAACGCTTAGTCTGTGTATAAACAGAGTGGTTTCGATCCCAGTCGAAACAAGCAATTTCATCTTCATATATTTTCACGAGAAAAGTCGAACACAATGGCCCAATAAAGCAACGCTCTAGGGGATAAGACATTTTTGCGTAAAGAAAGTCATCACGATCATTGACCTCGCCTAGTGCTTTCTTGAACACTCAATAAGAAAGTCTATTCAAATTGTGGATTAAAAAGTTTCATCAAAAATTTATTATTGAATTATTAATAAAGTGAATTCATTTTCTGAATTTCTAATTCTCTAATAGTAGAACAAACTTAGTTAGCTTAGATTACCGGGGCGGGGCGAACTTTTTCCTAAACATATAAGCTTCAGAAAGCCCAGATGGCTTTCTCTTATCCTGTCTTCCATTTCAGGACGATAAGACCACAGGACTTTCTTCGGTTTTTACATGAGATGCTGAAACATGTTGACTCCTTTCCATCAAAGTTGTAGTCAAGACATATTTTCTTCTTATTCTTGGTATATTGGTTCGTTTTCCGTTGTGGCACCCTGTTTCTTAAGACTGTCAGGTTTGCATACCTTTATCAATTGAATAACCTTCCTCGCCCTGACTAGATTCTAAGGATCGGTATAATACTAGCTCTGGTACCTTCTGGTATCACAATCAGTATATCTTCATTCTCTTCCACACTGAGTCACTCATCTCAAGGGAAACCTTCACAAACCTGTTTTTGACGTCAGATGATGCTACTTCAAGAAATGCATCAAGCACAGGTCGTCATTTGTCTTTTGAAGGTGATGTGCTTCAGGTTGATAATTGGTCTTTTTTTTAAAGAGGTTCTGTCGTGTTAAGGTAGAAACACACTGCCCTCAAGTCACGTGAGCTTATGTGACATCACGGGGAGTCATGTCACGCCAGAAAAATGTGGTTCAAAGTTCTCCCATATTTCGTTCACGATAGCTACGCTGACGGTACCTCATGCTCTCGCGCCCACGGCAAATTTTTCAGAAAATATCAGACATCAACCTTTCATCAGAAAATATCAGACATCAACCTTTCATCAGAAAATATCAGACATCAACCTTTCATCAGAAAATATCAGACATCAACCTTTCATCAGAAAATATCAGACATCAACCTTTCATCAGAAAATATCAGACATCAACCTTTCATCAGAAAATATCAGACATCAACCTTTCATCAGAAAATATCAGACATCAACCTTTCATCAGAAAATATCAGACATCAACCTTTCATCAGAAAATATCAGACATCAACCTTTCATCAGAAAATATCAGACATCAACCTTTCATCAGAAAATATCAGACATCAACCTTTCATCAGAAAATATCAGACATCAACCTTTCATCAGAAAATATCAGACATCAACCTTTCATCAGAAAATATCAGACATCAACCTTTCATCAGAAAATATCAGACATCAACCTTTCATCAGAAAATATCAGACATCAACCTTTCATCAGAAAATATCAGACATCAACCTTTCATCAGAAAATATCAGACATCAACCTTTCATCAGAAAATATCAGACATCAACCTTTCATCAGAAAATATCAGACATCAACCTTTCATCAGAAAATATCAGACATCAACCTTTCATCAGAAAATATCAGACATCAACCTTTCATCAGAAAATATCAGACATCAACCTTTCATCAGAAAATATCAGACATCAACCTTTCATCAGAAAATATCAGACATCAACCTTTCATCAGAAAATATCAGACATCAACCTTTCATCAGAAAATATCAGACATCAACCTTTCATCAGAAAATATCAGACATCAACCTTTCATCAGAAAATATCAGACATCAACCTTTCATCAGAAAATATCAGACATCAACCTTTCATCAGAAAATATCAGACATCAACCTTTCATCAGAAAATATCAGACATCAACCTTTCATCAGAAAATATCAGACATCAACCTTTCATCAGAAAATATCAGACATCAACCTTTCATCAGAAAATATCAGACATCAACCTTTCATCAGAAAATATCAGACATCAACCTTTCATCAGAAAATATCAGACATCAACCTTTCATCAGAAAATATCAGACATCAACCTTTCATCAGAAAATATCAGACATCAACCTTTCATCAGAAAATATCAGACATCAACCTTTCATCAGAAAATATAAGTGGATTTGATTTTAACAGAAAAGTCAGCTCCCATGGCGTAGTGGTCACTGCGCTCGCCTTGCACGCGGGAGACCCGGGTTCGATTCCCGGCGGGGTCAAGAAATTTGTATCATCCAAATGATTGATTCCGTGACTGGCTGTTGCGGGGCCCACTCAGCCTCGTGAGGAAAATGAGGAGCTATGACGTATAAATGCGCATAGCGACCGGTGCCAGCATGGTAGGTAAACATTGGCTTTCAGAATTATTGAGATATTTGGAAAATCCTACAATGCTGCAGTGAGCACCAAAGTTGTGACATAACAACACAAAGAAACTGCTTTACATTTTTACATTACATTTTTTTATTATGATGTTTCTCTGGCCCTCTTTTGGCAGGTTCCTCTGGTCTCTTGAAGGAGCCCTGGAGCTCTTCCAGCCAACCTTTTAAAATGTTTTACCTGGGATTTCTTTATTTTTTCTTATAATTTGGGAGCAATCGATCTCAAACTATTGTTTGTTTGAATATGTGAATATGAAAAGGAATCCATAGTCTAACTCAAGACTACTCAAGAGACATGGGGAAGATTTTCCATACACCTGAGTGCTGTTCTAATTGGAAAATCAAGTTCCGAGTAAAATGATTCGAAAGTTTTTGATTTCCTGTGCAAAGTATACATAAGATTCGTTCTCGGAACGGGTCCGGCTGGCTTTCTCCTATCCTTCCCTCTTAGCTTTCGGAACGATAAGACCTATAAGGCCTCAGCAGATTAAGGTTTTCCGTATCAAACCTAAAAGAGAGAAAAAAGAAGAAAAAACGTAGTAACTTTAAAGATTTTTTAGGGTAGAAACGAGAAATACACTATTATCACGTCAAATGAGCTTACTTGACGTGAAGGTAGTGTGGCTATCAGGAACAACATTACCTACCTACAATATTATGAGAAAACTTAGAACTACATCTTTCTGACTCCCCATGAGTTCACGTGACGTGATGGTAGTGTGTTTCTACCTTCATCGTTACGGATACAGAGATGCTGTACCTATATCAGCACAGATGATGTCCAACCTTGAAACAGCTGAATTATCATTTGTAATTGGGTCTATTTCGAGATGGGGAATGTCCGTCTTTGAAATGTCTGAATAATTTGAATGTTGAGAATGTTAATTTGAATGTGAATGTTAATTTGAGTGATGAGAATGTTATAGTGAATGTTATCAGTTATTAATGTTGTATGTGTAATAGCTGTGAATTTTATAGCTCTAGATACATAATTAGTACAATGAGTATCACAAACATCCTTGGATGGATTATTACCACGAGAAGTATACCAAGAACATCATTTCTTCTATATTTTTCACAAAATATCCAGAAATGATCTGAAGGACGTACCTATGTGTATTTCAGTTTTTATTCAGTTCACTTTTATACTGTCTAATCTATTTTTAAATCCAAAAACAATCTGATATTTAATCCTTGAGGGCCATTGTCTTTTGCCGAAAATATTATTTATGAATCCATTGTTAAACTTTACATTATTAGATTCAATTCATTTTAGCCACACCAGAAAACCGGGCAGAACATTTCACATGTTTGTCAAATTAATCAGTTTTTGGGAAGCTAATAGGTTTTATCTCACGAAACTGCTAAGGAACTTCAAGGAAGATGTTATAAAACAAAAAACATACAAAATTTATTGTGTTTAGGAATTTTATTGGTTCCTTGTTTACAACACCATGATGAAACTTCAGAGTCTAAAATTTAGAGTTGTAGACCAATATTTAAGGTTTTTAGATCAATGTTTAGATTTTTGCAGTTCTTAAAGTAGATCGAACTTGTAGATTACGGATAGATATACATATCTGTAATCTTTGTTTAGGTTCCAAGACACGAATGCACGATTCAGGAAATGTCAAAAAATATGAAAAGCAGCAAGGTCAGTGGTCAGTGTACACATGGAAATTCTCAGAGAATGGAATAGTGGACCTCCTATTCAATGGAGTATTTTAAGTATTTACTATTAGAAGGTTAGGAAATAACTAATGAATTGATCTAATGACTCTCGTAGGAAACACAGTGCCATTGGCAAATCTGGACCGAACTTCCAATTGTTTCTGGATCTCAAATGTGACAGGTTTTCTAGGACATACGAGTATTATTTTTATTTTATTTTTCATTATTATTTTCAAGAGGTTTAATACAGGAAGCCAAAATAATAAACCAACTATAAACATCACAGGTAGGTATAACATCTGATAGAAGCTAAACCAACAACCCAACTAAATACATATATCCAAACACCAAGCACCCAAGGTACCTTATAAACAAGATCCCAAACTAACAAACCAACTAAATATCCAAACACCTAACAGTCTCAGCACCCTAGCAGACTTACAGGTGAACACTTTCTCCTATGATCACTGGGCAGAAACTATCAGCTGACTAGGCTGGGTAGAAACTATCAGCTGACTAGGCTGGGTAGAAACTATCAGCTGACTAGGCTAGGTAGAAACTATCAGCTGACTAGGCTGGGTAGAAACTATCAGCTGACTAGGCTGGGTAGAAACTATCAGCTGACTAGGCTGGGTAGAAACTATCAGCTGACTAGGCTGGGTAAAAACTATCAGCTGACTAGGCTGGGTAGAAACTATCAGCTGACTAGGTTGGGTAGAAACTATCAGCTGACTAGGCTAAGTAGGGTTTACTCTGACTAGGCTGGGTAGGGTTTAAAGTATCTTAGGACACCAAAGTAAATTAGATCCAACCACACTGTCGATACAAAGGTGAATCGAAAGATGGATTAGAAATACATAGAATACAAAGAGTACATTCTACGATAGATTCTATTCTCTGTATTAGTTTGTACGATGTACAATGTACTCTAACACATTGTATGATTGAATTGAGATCATGGGAATTATAATCAGCGGCGATGCTACAGTATGGACTGGCCAGCCTAGTTAGCTTAGTTGGTAGTGCGTCTGCCTTGTAAGCGCTAGGCCGCGGGTTCGATTCCCGCCCGGCCCGGGGCAGGGAGAGAGAGGGAGCAACGTTGCTTAACTTCAATGATCCATTGGGAACTGGATCACTGGAGTTTAAACTCTGTTTAAGTTAATCTCGGTTTAAGCCATCTGATGGGCTTGAAAAATTAAATTTTCAAAAATCAACCAATCAGATTGTTTTTTTGTTTTGTTTGTTTGTTTGTTTGTTTTTTTTTTTTTTTTTTTTTTTTTCAAGCAAGGTGGATCTCGAATGTGACAGGTTTTCTAGGACATACGAGTATTATTTTTATTTTATTTTTCATTATTATTTTCAAGAATCTTGATAGAGGAAACTGTAACTGATGCTAAGGTCTTATCGTCCCGAAATTGAATAGAGAAGGAAGACAGGGTAAGAGAAAGCCAGCTGTTCCAAGAACGCACATATCCGTTCAGGATAAATTTCGCACCGTTCGGGAATCGCAGCCTAGCGCTTACAAAGCAAACGCTCTACCAACCAAGCTAACTATTCTGACTAGAACATATTATTGGATTTAGCATTAGAAGACCTCATGCAATCCAGCCATAACCATCGGACTGAGAAACTGTAGACAAAGAGCGAAAGTAAAAACAAACACCCAATTCCATATCCAAGCACCCAAGGTACGTCTTATAGACAGGAAGCCAAAGTAACAAACCTACTAAATATCCAAACACCAAAGGTATAATGTCTAATGGAAGCTAAACCAACAACCCAACTAAATATATCCAAACACCAAGCACAAGCACCCAAGGTACCTTATAAACAAGAACCCAAACTAACAAACCAACTAAATATCCAAACACCTAACAGTCTCAGCACCCTAGCAGACTTACAGGTGAACACTTTCTCCTATGATCTGCTACCAACTAAGCTAACTAGGCTGGCAAAATCGTTTTTAATTCGCCGTTTTAGCGCTCGCTAATTCAACGTTGTTCGATGAGAATCCTGGCATCTATTCCATCGGAGTTATTGACAATTCGATGAGAAACCTTCCCAAACAGGCATAGCATAGCCAAAGCTCAGAACTGGGACCTACAACAACCCATAACCGTCCATAAGTCACCCAAACAAATCAAGGAAATCGTTTTAACGCTTGCTCATTCAGCGTTTTATCCGTTGATTCAATCGGATTTATAAACAATCCGATGAGAACCTATGAGATAACACATTTCACGCTGATAACCCAGATGCCAGATGGTCAAACTATACTAGAAGGAGTAGAAGGTATATTGGCCATAGCCAATTGCCATAGACACGACATTATGTAATCCCATTGGCTTGCTAATTGATTTCCAACATGGAAAGAATGTTGGCAGGATACCTGTGTAATTGTTTGCGCAGTCAAACCATACTAGAAGGTATATTGGCCATAGCCAATTGCCATATACACGACATTATGTAATCCCATTGGCTTGCTAATTGATTTCCAACATGGAAAGAATGTTGGCAGGATACCTGTGTAATTGTTTGCGCAGATAAATACACTGGAGTGCGAAAAATAATAATAATAATAAAATAAAAACATTCATTCATCGGAGCGACATCACAGTCGATGGTTGCCATGTTGCCAAGTTGATGTTGACAAGATTGTACCTCGGAGTTCCTCGGCACCACTTTCACATTACCTACTTCAAGGCACATTCTTCTTACATCCATGCCTATCCAAGAACGGAAAAATCTGGTTAGAAAATTTTCGCCCAGGCCGGGACTCGAACCCAGCACCTCCAGGTTGAGAGTCAGTGTTCTCGACCACTCGGCCACAGAGTTGGGCTCTTTTGGCAACGCCTAAAGTGATGTGAACACTTGAGGCGTTCAAACCTCTTCAAAAGAAAAATGAAGAAAGCACCCATATTTTCTATTCTTTTGACACTCACCTTTTAGCTTCTTCTTCTTTTATATCTT